>NC_079514.1:31202717-31278226 GCF_000801105.2 Raphanus sativus | reverse complement strand
TAAATAAAATAAGTATCAAAAGGTACTTTAGTTTTAATATGGTAGATAATATAATGGACTTCTAATTTTTGTTAATAACATAAGTCCGTAAAACTTATTTTTTAATTACTGATATCTATGTAACAATATTATATTTCTTTTTATACTACTATTCATATTTTCAAACAATTTCTAAATGTACTTCAATTTTCATAATATAGAAATAAATTTTGATTTGAGATGGATAAACTTGGAAAATTACTGAAATAAATACACAATAAACTAACAATCAAACACAAACATAATAATTGTAGCTTTACATAAAAGGTTTGTTAGGATGCGGCTTACCTGTTGAACCAACAAAAATAGCATCACAATAACGGCAAACATAAATAACATTTGAACTGATGGCCATTTGTTTCTTTTTATTTTCTTGTTATTTTCGTGTTTTAAATTAGCATGGAATGATTATTGAATTTGGTTAAGCATCTGATTCTTTTATACAAATATTTTTTTCTTTTTTTAGAAATAAAATACAAGGTCTTCCCTAAAATATCAATAAAACACTAAAAACTAGGAGAAGTAATATACATACATTGACTTAGTATCTTTCAAAATTTTTGACTTTTTGTTTTAAATTAAATTCATAAAGCCTTTTATTTAATCTCTTGTTGTGATAATCTCAACTCTTACAGTTGAACCGCATAAATCTATTAAGACAATCGATTTTAGTCATCCATACAATTATTTTGTCCCATTACTGTTCATATCAAGACTTACCTTACAGCCGTCACTTGCTTTAATGGTTTCGGTGGGAATGTTGTTTTACGGTTTTTGCGGGGAATTGTTTTCGCGTTTTTGGCATAAAATGTATTTTTGTTGGGAAAACATGTTTTTTATGGTTTTAGCGAAAAAATCGGGGTTTTGCGGTTTTGCAGAAAACGCGTTTTTGCCAGAAAACGCTATTTTTTCGGTTTTGGCAAAAATGTGTTTTTATGGGAAAACGTGTTTTTGTGGTTTTGGAGGGAAAACCTGTTTTTGTGGGAAATTCGTTTCTGCGATTTTGGTTGGAATAGACATTTTCAGTTCTGGTGGGAAAACGAGATTTTTTGGGTTTTTGGCGCAAAAATGTGATTATCGGTTTTGGTAGGAAAACAATACTTTTTTGCTTTTGGTGGGAAAAAATATTTTTCAGTTTTGGCAGGAAAAAACTTTTTCGGTTTTGGCAAAAACGATATATTTCGGGTTTGGCAGGAAAACCGAGATATTTTGGTTTTGGCGGAAAACAAGATTTTACAGTTTTGGTGGAAAAACGTGTTTTCCGGATTTGGCGAAAAATGCCTTTTTGCGGTTTTGGCGGAAAATGTTTCTTTTTTTGCAAGAAAATGCATTTTTGTGGTTATTTTTTGAGTGACAAAATGATATTAGATTTAAGTTTGTAATTTGTTAATTATATCAGAGGTATAATAGACATTTTACCGTTTTGACAAACCATCTCCATCGAGATGGTTCAATTTGGATCAGCCAGTTGATATTCAAAATTTAGCCAAAATTTCAAAAACTTATCAAGATGAATCCTCTAAATGATTACCTCTTTTATGTCTAAACAAACAAAACTCTCATCTCCATCTTAATGAATCATCTGGATGGTGAAACAAACTGCCCCTTATATGATTTTTTTAAATAAGTTAGTGTATGGAAGAAGAGGAAAGTCGGAGGCTGGGAGCTGACCATGTATCACATCACCACCGTCACTGTTCTTCACTAACGGAGAGCCAGACTATCACACCGGAGTCGTCACACATCACCGTAATAGGAATCATGCTATCGGAAGCCATCTGTGATACTCTCGTTGGTGATATACAATGAATTCAAGAAGTTTTGACGTGGAGAGAAGACGTATACGAACCAGCTGAGCCGTCGCCTTTGTCACTGCCACCAGCATGCACCACCAGCTGAGTTTCTACAAACTCTTCTTTTCAACTCGTTGCGTCTTGTCGGTGGATCCATGTTCAACATGTATCTGTCTTCACCGAAAGTAACATTGTTATCTCTCTATTTACTCACCGAAGGTGATCTCACTCAAATTACCCTAAGGAGTGAATTACTCTCTCAAATAAGTGGATCAGTTGATGAGATAATCTTTTCTTTTTGAAGGAGATCAGATAATCCTTCTGTGCTTAACACAAACAGAAAAAAAGAAAGTGGGTGTAAGTTAGAAAATACATTGGAGTTGATCTTAAACCACATTCTGATACAAACATACAATGGACTTGATCACTTATTAAAACATAATAACTTAGAAAATATTACTTCATCACCCATTTGATCCATTTGAGGTTGTAGGCTAAGGCTAACAATAAACACATACCAAAATTTCATTCAACTCTTCCATAAGCCTTCGGCATGTTCCTACATATGTCTGAATTTTTTAGAACAACAATAGTTAAGCATATTTTCTTTCTTTTCCATATTTCTTTCGTTTAATTTATTTTATCATTATAATTTTGAAAGACTTTTTCTCATATCTTTAATGTTGATATTCTTATTTATACATGTTTCTTGATTACTTAATTGATTATAAGATGATTTATTACACACATCAACATAATAACTATTGATATCAAGTAGTAGTTGTACTGACGAAGAATTTCCATACACTTTCATGGTCTGTGGATTTAGACACCTGAGCATTTGGATCCATCATCGAAATGGTAGCAATAGCAATCTTTTTTTGTCGTCTTTGGAAGTATTAGACAACTTCCATTGGTTATATATTCATGTTTGCAAGACGTTTTGCACAACGCATCACCATTTTTCTTTGTACAAGTGTCATGTGAGGCCAATTTGCTTCGTGTTTTTCTTACAATAATGATTCGATGTTTGAGCATGTCCATTTTCTATTCCTGATGAAATAAAATTAAAAGTAGTTAAAGCATAATTAAGTAGTAAAATTTAGGTTTACTGATAGTGATTAGGTCTCAATAAAAAAAGATTATACAAATATTTTCGTATAATTAGGTTTGATTAAAATAAATAAAAAATTTGGACGTGCAAGTAACATTTGAGTGGTTTACAAAGTTGTCTTGTTTTTTTTACATATCTGAAAAAAAATTTAATGTTCTTATGGAATATGTTAAGAATTATTGAAATTTTTTCATACGAAGTCTAACCTAAACTCAAAAAACAACGTAATGTTCTCACTTTTATGTGTTTGTACTTTAAAATTAACTATAATTTGATCTGCGTCTCCACGTGGATTTTTTTTATTTAAATTTTGTTTTACGTAAAATCATAACCATTGATTTTATAAAATACCCATGTATATTTTTATGTTTTTAAATTACATTTAGAGTAGAATGTATTATTTTATAATAATAGATGTTTTATAATAACTCTTTTTATTTGTACATAATATTATATCTAAAATGTTATCAATTGATGCAATTTGATGTAGTTGTACTATTTATATATATTATTTTTTGTTTTTTAGTTAAAATGACACAACATACTAAAATTTAAATTTGTTGCATTAGTTTTCGATGAATTATTATTATTTTATGATATTTTTATTCTTGAAAATTGTACTTTCAAAATATTTAATTTGACTAAACTAAATAAGGAAATACTATATATAAAATATTGTTTATATAATATATATACTATATATTTCAGTTTGTGTTTTATTTTGACCACACAAAAAACAACCATAATTTTGTTATAGCCTCTAATAACATAATAACAATTTAACTAAAACTAGATTCTGACCCGCCCTTTTATATTTTTGTTTTTTTAAAATTAATATTTTTATATTTATGTTTTTATTATATTCGTATGTTTTTTTTGAAGTCATATTTGTGTGTAAATATTAATCAAAATATATTTATTAAATAATGGCAGTTTAAAAACTGATCTGGTATATATTCGGTTAGGGATGGGTTGTGGGTCGAACCCGGCCGCTGACCCACCAACCCGCGGATTTAAATTTTGTTTTGGTCAAAAATCTGACCCATACAACCCGTAAGCAAATAATTTTGTACCCGTTCTGCTTAATTTTGCGGTTATCCGCAGGTTATATTTTTTTTAAACCATAATTCTTTAATTTAATTATTATAAAATATATAAAAATATATTTATAATAAACCTTTTATATATTATCAAATTCATATTACAGTTATATATTTTGATTTGAATAAAACAATATTTAAAACTTAAATAAGATATATGGTTTGAAAGTTGAGGTCGGATCATAATTTTAAATATGATATATGATTAATTAGCGTTTGTTATGTAAATATGGTTGCTTTTCCAATTTCTTAAAAGGACAACTCTTTTTATTCAAAGGTTGCAGTTAATTCAAATTCAATATATTGATATATTGAAAAATCTAATTGGAAAATCATGTCTGACCTGGATCTGGTTCAATTCGAGTAACCGGTTTGGATAGATTGGTTCATTAATAACAGAACCGACTGCTTTATTGGTTTGGAATAAAAAAAACGCGTGTGTGGTGGAGTGTGTTTAATTGTCTTTAAGTGATTTGGCAGTTATATTAATACAAAAGGTATATTAAGATGTATTTAGTGGCAGTTATAAAAATGAAAGGTGGACATAACTTACTATCAATTGGACATGTTGAAGAATTAATAGAATAGATGATTAAGGGTCAAGATATGAATATCTATCTGGTTAGATAAGATTTGAAATTTTAATTAATTATTTTAAATGCTGCGGTAGAATCTGTAAAACAAAGTTATAAAAATAAGTACTTAATTTATTCTAAATGCAGTGGCTACATATGTAAATAAAATGAAGTATAAATATATATAAATAAATGGAAGTACCAGAAGTTACTTCAATTTTAATAGTATAGATTAATCTTAAATGCTGTGACATGATCTGTTAAAAATAAAGTATTAAAATATTTATTTAGTTTATTCTAAATAAAGTATAAATATGTAAATAAAAATAAGTATCAAAAGGTACTTTAGTTTTAATATGGTAGATAATATAATGGACTTCTAATTTTTGTTAATAACATAAGTCTGTAACTTATTTTTTAATTACTGATATCTATGTTAACAATATTATATCTTTTTTATGCTTACTATTCATATTTTCAAACAATTTCTAAATGTACTTCAATTTTCATAATATAGAAATAAATTTTGATTTGAGATGGATAAACTTGGAAAATTACTGAAATAAATACACAATAAACTAACAATCAAACACAAACATAATAATTGCAGCTTTACATAAAATGTTTGTTTACGATGCGGCTTACCTGTTGAAAAACCACAAAATAGCATCACAATAACGGCAAACATAATAACATTTGAACTGATGGCCATTTGTTTCTTTTTATTTTCTTGTTATTTTCGTGTTTTAAATTAGCATGGAATGATTATTGAATTTGGTTAAGCATCTGATTCTTTTATACAAATATTTTTTTTTCTTTTTTAGAAATAAAATACAAGGTCTTCCCTAAAATATCAATAAAACACTAAAAACTAGGAGAAGTAATATACATACATTGACTTAGTATCTTTCAAATTTTTTGACTTTTTGTTTTAAATTAAATTCATAAAGCTTTTATTTAATCTCTTGTTGTGATAATCTCAACTCTTACAGTTGAACCGCATAAATCTATTAAGACAATCGATTTTAGTCATCCATACAATTATTTTGTCCCATTACTGTTCATATCAAGACTTACCTTACAGCCGTCACTTGCTTTAATGGTTTCGGTGGGAAATGTTGTTTTACGGTTTTTGCGGGAAATTTTGTTTTCGCGTTTTTGGCATAAAATGTATATTTTTTGGAAAACATGTTTTTTTGTGGTTTTAGCAAAAAAAACGGGTTTTGCGGTTTTGGCAGAAAACGCGTTTTTGCCAGAAAACGCTATTTTTCGGTTTTGGCGAAAATGTGTTTTTATGGGAAAACGTGTTTTTTGGTTTTGGAGGGAAAACGTGTTTTTGTGGTTTGGAGGGAAAACCTGTTTTTGTGGGAAATTCGTTTCTGCGATTTTGGTGGAATAGACATTTTCAGTTCTGGTGGAAAAACGAGATTTTTTTGGGGTTTTGGCGCAAAAATGTGATTATCGGTTTTGGTAGGAAAACAATACTTTTTTGCTTTTGGTGGGAAAATATTTTTCAGTTTTGGCAGGAAAAAACTTTTTCGGTTTTGGCCAAAAACGATATATTTCGGGTTTGGCAGGAAAACCGAGATATTTTGGTTTTGGCGGAAAACAAGATTTTACAGTTTTGGTGGAAAAACGTGTTTTCCGTTTTGGCGAAAAATGCCTTTTTGCGGTTTTGGCGGAAAATGTTTCTTTTTTTGCAAGAAAATGCATTTTTGTGGTTATTTTTTTAGTGACAAAATGATATTAGATTTAAGTTTGTAATTTGTTAATTATATCAGAGGTATAATAGACATTTTTACCGATTGACAAAACCATCTCCATCGAGATGGTTCAATTTGGATCAGCCAGTTGATATTCAAAATTTAGCCAAAATTTCAAAAACTTATCAAGATGAATCCTCTAAATGATTACCTCTTTTATGTCAAACAAACAAAACTCTCATCTCCACCTTAATGAATCATCTGGATGGTGAAACAAACTGCCCCTTATATGATTTTTTAAATAAGTTAGTGTATGGAAGAAGAGGAAAGTCGGAGGCTGGGAGCTGACCATGTATCACATCACCACCGTCACTGTTCTTCACTAACGGAGAGCCAGACTATCACACCGGAGTCGTCACACATCACCGTAATAGGAATCATGCTATCGGAAGCCATCTGTGATACTCTCGTTGGTGATATACAATGAATTCGAGAAGTTTTGACGTGGAGAGAAGACGTATACGAACCAGCTGAGCCGTCGCCTTTGTCACTGCCACCAGCATGCACCACCAGCTGAGTTTCTACAAACTCTTCTTTTCAACTCGTTGCGTCTTGTCGGTGGATCCATGTTCAACATGTATCTGTCTTCACCGAAAGTTAGATTGTTATCTCTCTATTTACTCACCGAAGGTGATCTCACTCAAATTACCCTAAGGAGTGAATTACTCTCTCAAATAAGTGGATCAGTTGATGAGATAATCTTTTCTTTTCTGAAGGAGATCAGATAATCCTTCTGTGCTTAACACAAACAGAAAAAAAAAGAAAGTGGGTGTAAGTTAGAAAATACATTGGAGTTGATCTTAAACCACATTCTGATACAAACATACAATGGACTTGATCACTTATTAAAACATAATAACTTAGAAAATATACTTCATCACCCATTTGATCCATTTGAGGTTGTAGGCTAAGGCTAACAATAAACACATACCAAAATTTCATTCAACTCTTCCATAAGCCTTCGGCATGTTCCTACATATGTCTTTGAATTTTTTAGAACAACAATAGTTAAGCATCTTTTCTTTCTTTTCCATATTTCTTTCGTTTAATTTATTTTATCATTATAATTTTGAAAGACTTTTCTCATATCTTTAATGTTGATATTCTTATTTATACATGTTTCTTGATTACTTAATTGATTATAAGATGAATTTATTACACACATCAACATAATAACTATTGATATCAAGTAGTAGTTGTACTGACGAAGAATTTCCACACACTTTCATGGCCTGTGGATTTAGACACCTGAGCATTTGGATCCATCATCCAAATAGTAGCAATAGCAATCTTTTTTTGTCGTCTTTGGAAGTATTAGACAACTTCCATTGGTTATATATTCATGTTTGCAAGACGTTTTGCACAACGCATCACCATTTTTCTTTGTACAAGTGTCATGTGAGGCCAATTTGCTTCGTGTTTTCTTACAATAATGATTCGATGTTTGAGCATGTCCATTTTCTATACCTGATGAAATAAAATTAAAAGTAGTTAAAGCATAATTAAGTAGTAAAATTTAGTTTACTGATAGTGATTAGGTCTCAATAAAAAAAAGATTATACAAATATTTTCGTATAATTAGGTTTGATTAAATAAATAAAAATTTGGACGTGCAAGTAACATTTGAGTGGTTTACAAAGTTGTCTTGTTTTTTTTTACATATCTGAAAAAAAAAAATTAATGTTCTTATGGAATATGTTAAGAAATTATTGAAATTTTTTCATACGAAGTCTAACCTAAACTCAAAAAACAACGTAATGTTCTCACTCTTTATGTGTTTGTACTTTAAAATTAACTATAATTTGATCTGCGTCTCCACGTAGATTTTTTTATTTAAATTTTGTTTTACGTAAAATCATAACCATTGATTTTATAAAATTCCCATGTATATTTTTATGTTTTTTTAAATTACATTTAGAGTAGAATGTATTAATTTATAATATAGATGTTTTATATACTCTTTTTATTTGTACATAATATTATATCTAAAATGTTATCAATTGGTGCAATTTGATGTAGTTGTACTATTTATATATATTAACTTTTTTTTTTTGTTTTTTAGTTAAAATGACCCAACATACTAAAATTTAATTTGTTGCATAGTTTTCGATGAATTATTATTAATTTTATGATATTTTATTCTTGAAAATTGTACTTTCTAAATATTTAAATTTGACTAAACTAAATAAAGAAATACTATATATAAATATTGTTTTATATAATATATATACTATCTATTTCAGTTTGTGTTTTTATTTTGACCACACAAAAAACAACCATAATTTTGTTATAGCCTTTAATAATATAATAAAAATTTAACTAAAATGATTAACGGTCAAGATATGAATATCTATCTGGTTAGATAAGATTTGAAATTTTAATTAATTATTTTAAATGCTGCGGTAGAATCTGTAAAACAAAGTTATAAAAATAAGTACTTAATTTATTCTAAATTCAGTGGCTACATATGTAAATAAAATGAAGTATAAATATATATAAATAAATGGAAGTACCAGAAGTTACTTCAATTTTAATAGTATAGATTAATCTTAAATGCTGTGACATGATCTGTTAAAAATAAAGTATTAAAATATTTATTTAGTTTATTCTAAATAAAGTATAAATATGTAAATAAAAATAAGTATCAAAAGGTACTTTAGTTTTAATATGGTAGATAATATAATGGACTTCTAATTTTTGTTAATAACATAAGTCCGTAACTTATTTTTTAGTTACTGATATCTATGTTAACAATATTATATTTCTTTTTATACTACTATTCATATTTTCAAACAATTTCTAAATGTACTTCAATTTTCATAATATAGAAATAAATTTTGATTTGAGATGGATAAACTTGGAAAATTACTGAAATAAATACACAATAAACTAACAATCAAACACAAACATAATAATTGCAGCTTTACATAAAATGTTTGTTTAGGATGCGGCTTACCTGTTGAAACCAACAAAAATAGCATCACAATAACGGCAAACATAATAACATTTGAACTGATGGCCATTTGTTTTTTTTATTTTCTTGTTTTTTCGTGTTTTAAATTAGCATGGAATGATTATTGAATTTGGTTAAGCATCTGATTCTTTTATACAAATATTTTTTTCTTTTTTTTGAAATAAAATACAAGGTCTTCCCTAAAATTTCAATAAAACACTAAAAACTAGGAGAAGTAGTATACATACATTGACTTAGTATTTTGACTTTTTGTTTTAAATTAAATTCATAAACCCTTTTATTTAATCTCTTGTTGTGATAATCTCAACTCTTACAGTTGAACCGCATAAATCTATTAAGACAATCGATTTTAGTCATCCTTACAATTATTTTGTCCCATTACTGTTCATATCAAGACTTACCTTACAGCCGTCACTTGCTTTAATGGTTTCGGTGGGAAATGTTGTTTTTACGGTTTTTGCGGGAAATTTGTTTTCGCGTTTTTGGCATAAAATGTATTTTTGTAGGGAAAACATGTTTTTGTGGTTTTGGCGAAAAAAAGGGTTTTGCGGTTTTAGCAGAAAACGTGTTTCTGCCAGAAAACGCTATTTTCGGTTTTGGCGAAAATGTGTTTTTATGGGAAAACGTGTTTTTGCGGTTTTGGCGGGAAAACCTGTTTTTGTGGGAAATTCGTTTCTGCGATTTTGGTGGGAATAGACATTTTCAGTTATGGTGGGAAAACGAGATTTTTTGGGGTTTTGGCGCAAAAATGTGATTATCGGTTTTGGTGGGAAAACAATACTTTTTTTCTTTTGGTGGGAAAAATATTTTTCAGTTTTGACAGGAAAACACTTTTTCGGTTTTGGCCGAAAAACGATATATTTCGGGTTTGGCAGGAAAACCGAGATATTTTGGTTTTGGCGGAAAACAAGATTTTACAGTTTTGGTGGAAAAACGTGTTTTCCGGTTTTGGCGAAAAATGCCTTTTTGCGGTTTTTGGCGGAAATTGTTTCTTTTTTTGCAAGAAAATGCATTTTTGTGGTTTTTTATTTTTTTTGAGTGACGAAATGATATTAGATTTAAGTTTGTAATTTGTTAACTATATCAGAGGTATAATAGACATTTTACCGTTTTGACAAAACCATCTCCATCGAGATAGTTCAATTTGGATCAGCCAGTTGATATTCAAAATTTAGCCAAAATTTCAAAAACTTATCCAGATGAATCCTCTAAATGATTACCTCTTTTATGTCTAAACAAACAAAACTCTCATCTCCATCTTAATGAATCATTGGATGGTGAAACAAACTGCCCCTTTTATGATATCTTTTAAATAAGTTAGTGTATGGAAGAAGAGGAAAGTCGAAGGCTGGGAGCTGACCATGTATCACATCACCACCGTCACCGTTCTTCACTAACGGAGAGCCAGACTATCACACCGGAGTCGTCACACATCACCGTAATAGGAATCATGCTATCGGAAGCCATCTGTGATACTCTCGTTGGTGATATACAATGAATTCGAGAAGTTTTGACGTGGAGAGAAGACGTATACGAACCAGCTGAGCTGTCGCCTTTGTCACTGCCACCAGCATGCACCACCAGCTGAGTTTCTACAAACTCTTCTTTTCACTCGTTGCGTCTTGTCGGTGGATCCATGTTCAACATGTCTCTGTCTTCACCGAAAGTAACATTGTTATCTCTCTATTTACTCACCGAAGGTGATCTCACTCAAATTACCCTAAGGAGTGAATTACTCTCTCAAATAAGTGGATCAGTTTATGAGATAATCTTTTATTTTCTGAAGGAGATCAGATAATCCTTCTGTGCTTAACACAAACAGAAAAGGAGAAAGTGGGTGTAAGTTAGAAAATACATTGGAGTTGATCTTAAACCACATTCTGATACAAACATACAATGGACTTGATCAGTTATTAAAACATAATAACTTAGAAAATATACTTCATCACCCATTTGATCCATTTGAGGTTGTAGGCTAAGGCTAACAATAAACACATACCGAAATTTCATTCAACTCTACCATAAGCCTTCGGCATGTTCCTACATATGTCTTTGAATTTTTTAGAACAACATTAGTTAAGCATCTTTTCTTTCTTTTCCATATTTCTTTCGTTTAATTTATTTTATCATTATAATTTTGAAAGACTTTTTCTCATATCTTCAATGTTGATATTCTTATTTATACATGTTTCTTGATTACTTAATTGATTATAAGATGAATTTATTACACACATCAACATAATAACTATTGATATCAAGTAGTAGTTGTACTGACGAAGAATTTCCATACACTTTCATGGCCTGTGGATTTAGACACCTGAGCATTTGGATCCATCATCGAAATGGTAGCAATAGCAATCTTTTTTTGTCGTCTTTGGAAGTATTAGACAACTTCCATTGGTTATATATTCATGTTTGCAAGACGTTTTGCACAACGCATCACCATTTTTCTTTGTACAAGTGTCATGTGAGGCCAATTTGCTTCGTGTTTTCTTACAATAATGATTCGATGTTTGAGCATGTCCATTTTCTATTCCTGATGAAATAAAATTAAAAGTAGTTAAAGCATAATTAAGTAGTAAATTTAGGTTTACTGATAGTGATTAGGTCTCAATAAAAAAAAGATTATACAAATATTTTCGTATAATTAGGTTTGATTAAATAAATAAAAATTTTGGACGTGCAAGTAACATTTGAGTGGTTTACAAAGTTGTCTTGTTTTTTTTACATATCTGAAAAAAAAAATTAATGTTCTTATGAATATGTTAAGAAATTATTGAAACTTTTTCATACGAAGTCTAACCTAAACTCAAAAAACAACGTAATGTTTTCACTTTTATGTGTTTGTACTTTAAAATTAACTATAATTTGATCTGCGTCTCCACGTGGATTTTTTTTATTTAACTTTTGTTTAACGTAAAATCATAACCATTGATTTTATAAAATACCCATGCATATTTTATGTTTTTTAAATTATATTTAGAGTAGAATGTATTATTTTATAATATAGATGTTTTATAATACTCTTTTTATTTGTACATAATATTATATCTAAAATGTTATCAATTGATGCAATTTGATGTAGTTGTACTATTTAAATATTAACTTTTTTTTTTTTTTTGTTTTTTAGTTAAAAATGACACAACATACTAAAATTTTAATTTGTTGCATTAGTTTTCGATGAATTATTATTAGTTTTATGATATTTTATTCTTGAAAATTGTACTTTCAAAATATTTAAATTTGACTAAACTAAATAAGAAAATATTATATATAAATATTGTTTTATATAATATATATACTATATATTTCAGTTTGTTTTTTATTTTGACCACAAAAAAAACAACCATAATTTTGTTATAGCCTCTAATAACATAATAAAAATTTAACTAAAATGATTAATGGTCAAGATATGAATATCTATCTGGTTAGATAAGATTTGAAATTTTAATTAATTATTTTAAATGATGCGGTAGAATCTGTAAAACAAAGTTATAAAAATAAGTACTTAATTTATTCTAAATGCAGTGGCTACATATGTAAATAAAATGAAGTAAAAATGTATATAAATAAATGGAAGTACCAGAAGTTACTTCAATTTTAATAGTATAGATTAATCTTAAATGCTGTGACATGATCTGTTAAAAATAAAGTATTAAAATTTTATTTAGTTTATTCTAAATGTGGTGGCTAAATCTATAAATAAATAAAAATATAAATATGTAAATAAAAATAAGTATCAAAAGGTACTTTAGTTTTAATATGGTAGATAATATAATGGACTTCTAATTTTTGTTAATAACATAAGTCCGTAACTTATTTTTTTAATACTGATATCTATGTTTCTAAACAATATTATATTCCTTTTTATACTACTATTCATATTTTCAAACAATTTCTAAATGTACTTCAATTTTCATAATATAGAAATAAATTTTGATTTGAGATGGATAAACTTGGAAAATTACTGAAATAAATACACAATAAACTAACAATAAACTAACAGTCAAAACACAAACATAATAATTGCAGCTTTACATAAAATGTTTGTTTAGGATGCGGCTTACCTGTTGAAACCAACAAAAATAGCATCACAATAACGGCAAACATAATAACATTTGAACTGATGGTCATTTGTTTCTTTTTATTTTCTTGTTATTTCGTGTTTTAAATTAGCATGGAATGATTATTGAATTTGGTTAAGCATCTGATTCTTTATACAAATATTTTTTTCTTTTTTTAGAAATAAAATACAAATTAAGTCTTCCCTAAAATTTCAATAAAACACTAAAAACTAGGAGAAGTAATATACATACATTGACTTAGTATCTTTCAAAATTTTTTGACTTTTGTTTTTAAATTAAATTCATAAAGGCTTTTATTTAATCTCTTGTTGTGATAATCTCAACTCCTACAGTTGAACCGCATAAATCTATTAAGACAATCAATTTTAGTCATCCATACAATTATTTTGTCCCATTACTGTTCATATCAAGACTTACCTTACAGCCGTCACTTGCTTTAATGGTTTCGGTGGGAAATGTTGTTTTACGGTTTTGGCGGAAAATTTGTTTTTGCGTTTTTGGCATAAAATGTGTTTTTGTTGGGAAAACATGTTTTTGTGGTTTTGGCGAAAAAACGGGTTTTGCGGTTTTGACGGAAAACGCGTTTCTGCCAGAAAATGCTATTTTCGGTTTTGGCGAAAATGTGTTTTATGGGAAAACGTATTTTTGCGGTTTTGGCGGGAAAACATGTTTTTGTGGGAAATTCGTTTCTGTGATTTTGGTGGGAATAGACATTTTCAGTTTTGGTGGGAAACCGAAATATTTTTTGGGTTTTGGCGCAAAAATGCGATTATCGGTTTTGGTGGGAAAACAATATTTTTTGCTTTTGGTGGGAAAAATATTTTTCAGTTTTGGCAGGAAACACTTTTTCGGTTTTGGCCGAAAACCGATATATTTCGGGTTTGGCAGGAAAACCGAGATATTTTGGTTTTGGCGGAAAACAAGATTTTACAGTTTTGGAGGAAAAACGTGTTTTCCGGTTTTGGCAAAAAATGCATTTTTGCGGTTTTGGCGGAAAATGTTTCTTTTTTTGCAAGAAAATGCATTTTTGTGGTTTTGTTATTATTTTTTGAGTGACGAAATGATATTTAGATTTACGTTTGTAATTTGTTAATTATATCAGAGTTATAATAAACATTTTACCATTTTGACAAAACCATCTCCATCGAGATGGTTCAATTTGGATCAGCCAGTTGATATTCAAAATTTAGCCAAAATTTCAAAAACTTTTCCAGATGAATCCTCTAAATGATTACATCTTTTATGTCTAAACAAACAAAACTCTCATCTCCATCTTAATGAATCATCTCGATGGTGAAACAAACTGCCCCTTATATGATTTTTTAAATAAGTTAGTGTATGGAAGAAGAGGAAAGTCGGAGGCTGGGAGCTGACCATGTATCACATCATCACCGTCACCGTTCTTCACTAACGGAGAGCCAGACTATCACACCGGAGTCGTCACACATCATCGTAATAGTAATCATGCTATCGGAAGCCATCTGTGATACTCTCGTTGGTGATATACAATGAATTCGAGAAGTTTTGACGTGGAGAGAAGGCGTATACGAATCAGCTGAGCCATCGCCTTTGTCAGTGCCACCAGCATGCACCACCAGCTGAGTTTCTACAAACTCTTCTTTTCAACTCGTTGCGTCTTGTCGGTGGATCCATGTTCAACATGTCTCTGTCTTCACCGAAAGTAACATTGTTATCTCTCTATTTACTCACTGAAGGTGATCTCACTCAAATTACCCTAAGGAGTGAATTACTCTCTCAAATAAGTGGATCAGTTGATGAGATAATCTTTCTTTTCTGAAGGAGATCAGATAATCCTTCTGTGCTAAACACAAACAGAAAAGGAGAAAGTGGGTGTAACTTAGAAAATACATTGGAGTTGATCTTAAACCACATTCTGATAAAAACATAAAATGGACTTGACCACTTATTAAAACATAATAACTCAGAAAATATACTTCATCACCCATTTGATCCATTTGAGGTTGTAGGCTAAGGCTAACAATAAACATACCAAATTTCATTCAACTCTACCATAAGCCTTCGGCATGTTCCTACATATGTCTTTGAATTTTTTAGAACAACAATAGTTAAGAAATTTATCATTTCTTTCTTTTCCATATTTCTTTCGTTTAATTTATTTTATCATTATAATCTTGAAAGAATTTTTATCATATCTTCAATTTTGATATTCTTATTTATACATGTTTCTTGATTACTTAATTGATTATAAGATGAATTTATTACACACATCAACATAATAACTATTGATATCAAGTAGTAGTTGTACTGACGAAGAATTTCCATACACTTTCATGGCCTGTGGATTTAGAAACCTGAGCATTTGGATCCATCATCGATATGGTAGCAATAGCAATCTTTTTTTGTTGTGTTTGGAAGTATTAGACAACTTCCATTGAGATAATATTCATGTTTGCAAGACGTTTTGCACAACGCATCACCATTTTTCTTTGTACAAGTGTCATGAGAGGCCAATTTGCTTCTTGTTTTCTTACAATAAGCATTCGATGTTTGAGCATGTCCATTTTCTATTCCTGATTAAATAAAATTAAAAGTAGTTAAAGCATGATTAAGTAGTAAAATTTAGGTTTACTGATAGTGATTATGTCTTTATAAAAACAAGATTATACAAACATATTCATATAATGGGGTTTGATTAAATAAATAAAAAAATTTGGACGTGCAAGTAACATTTGAGTGGTTTACAAATTTGACTTGTTTTTTTACATATCTGAAAAAATATTTAATGTTCTTATGGAGTATGTTAAGAACTTACTGAAAAATATTCATACGAAGTCTAACCTAAACTCAAATAACAAAAATTTTCACTTTTATATTTCTTTTTACTTTAAAATTAACTAGAATTTGATCTCTATTTCCACGTGGATGTGTTTGGTTTAACTTGTGTTCAATGTAAACTCATAACCATTGATTTTATAAAAACCCCATGTGTATTTTTTTTTTGTAAATTACACTTAGAGTAGAATATATTATTTTATAATATAGATGTTTATAATACTCTTTTTATTTGTACATAATATTATATCTAAAATGTTATAAATTGATGCAATTTGATGTAATTGTACTATTTATATATTAACTTCTTTTTTCTTTTTTTAGTTAAAAATGACACAACATACTAAAATTTTAATTTGTTACATTAGTTTTAGATGAATAATTATTAATTTTATGATATTTCTTTCTTGAAAATTGTACTTTCAAATATTTATATTTGACTAAACTAAATAAGGAAATACTATGTATAAATAATGTTTCATATAATATATATACTACATATTTCAGTTTGTATTTTTATTTTGACCAAAAAAAAAACCATAATTTTGTTATAGCCTCTAATAACATAATAAAAATTTAACTAAAATGATTAACGGTTAAGATATGAATATCTATCTGGTTAGATAAGATCTGAAATTTTAATTAATTATTTTAATTTGTTTTAAATGCTGCGGTAGAATCTATAAAACAAAGTTATAAAAATAAGTACTCAATTTATTCTAAATGCAGTGGCTAAATAAGTAAATAAAATGAAGTATAAATATATAAATAAATGGAAGTACCAAAAGTTACTTCAATTTTAATAGTATAGATTAATCTTAAATGCTGTGACATAATCTGTTAAAAATAAAGTATAAGAATATGTATTTAGTTTATTCTAAATGTGGTGGCTAAATCTATAAATAAATAAAAATCTAAATATGTAAATAAAATTAAGTATCAAAACGTACTTTAGTTTTAATATGGTAGATAATATAGTGGACTTCTAATTTTTATTAATAACATAAGTCCGTAACTTATTTTTTAATTTACTGATATCTATGTTTCCAAACAATATTATATTCCTTTTTATACTGCTATTCATATTTTCAAACAATTTCTAAATGTACTTCAATTTTCATAATATAGATATAAATTTTGGTTTGAGATGGATAAATTTGGAAAATTACTGAAATAAATACACAATAAACTAACAATCAAACACAAACATAATAATTGCAGCTTTACATAAAATGTTTGTTTAGGATGCGGCTTACCTGTTGAAACCAACAAAAATAGCATCACAATAACGACAAACATAATACCATTTGAACTGATGGCCATTTGTTTCTTTTTATTTTCTTGTTATTTTCGTGTTTTAAATTAGTATGGAATGATTATTGAATTCGGTTAAGCATCTGATTCTTTTATACAAATATTTTTTTCTTTTTTTAGAAATAAAATACAAGGTCTTTCCTAAAATTTCAATAGAACACTAAAACTAGGAGAAGTAATATATATACATTGACTTAGTATCTTTCAAAATTTTTGACTTTTTGTTTTAAATTAAATTCAGAAAGCCTTTTATTTAATCTCTTGTTGTGATAATCTCAACTCTTACTGTTGAACCACATAAATTTATTAGGACAATCGATTTTAGTCATCCAAACAATTATTTTGTCCCATTATTGTTCATATCAAGACTTACCTTACAGCTGTCACTTGCTTTAATGGTTTAGGAACTTCGCAGTTTGCATCGATTGATGACAGTAATGTCATGTCGATCGATGGCGGTAGCAATAGGGTGATCGATTTCTTCCTCTTCGGATCGATCGGCGGAAGGGTGGAGTGGGTTCAGATGTTTCTCTGTGAACTCTTCATGCGTGATTATCCGAACTGGGTTGCTCGTAGCCGTAGATCTTATGGACTCTGTCGATAGATTTCACACCTCAAACATCGAAGGATAGTCCTCTTCCCATGTCGATCGATCGTGTTCATCTTCTATCAATCGATGGGTGTCAATATGCATAGCATTGCCGGCTCCAACAACCTTCTTATGGGGGTTCCCATATTCATCCACTACCCATAAATCATCTACCACAATAGCATTGATGTGGTGTCTGATGAGATCTTCTTCTCTAGCTTTGATGAAAGCTTCTTGTCTCTTGATAGCTTCAGAAGTCTGAACCACTTGTGTCTCCAATTTCTTCACATGAGTGCTCAAAGTGTCAAACTTTGAGGTCAAGCTATTGTACACATCATCTATCTTCCCATTAAAATCCACTGTGAGCTTCTGTTGACCCTCTAGAACTGAGTCAAGAATAGCTCCAAACTTGCTCTCCTGAGTAAGTGGTGGTGGATTCTGGTAGAAAGAATTTGTGAGGTTCTTGTTGCTGTTGTAGTTGTTGTTGCTGAAGGGTTTCTAGTACTGTGAATTCTGGTTGAAGTTGCTCCTCTGACTGTTGCCATAGAAATTCATGTTCTGATTCTGATTCCCATATCTCTGGAATCTTCCTATGTACTTCACATCCTTTTCCTCATCAGTCTCTATAACTTCTACATCTTCAGCAAAACTGACTTGCTTCTTAAAGCTATCCAGCTTGGTTTGCATCTCGTCCAACTGCTATATCCCTAAGGCATTGGCCGCTTTTCTCCTTTCATAGTCAGTGTTCTTACTGTTGCTAGTTGCCAAGTTCTCAATAAGTCTCACAGCCTCTTCTAAATTCCTGGTGTTGAAGTTTTCTTCACTAACTGTATCTAGAATTGTCTGGTAGACCAGGTCTAATCCTCTGAAGAAAGTGCTTAGTAGCTGCACTTGGTTGAATCCAGGGTGTGGACAATCTCTCTGATAGGTCTTGAAACGGACCCAACAGCGTCTGAAAGGTTCTGCAGGCTTCTGCTTGAAGGTAGCAATCTTAGTTCTCAAGTCTTCTGCGCGTGCTTCATCAAGGAAGTTCATCAAGAAAGCATTTTTGATGTCATTCCAGGATGTAAGAGATCCTGATGATAGTTGTTTAAGCCATTGCAAAGCTTCTCCAATAAGAGAGTGCTTTTAAAGTTTGCAAAGTAGGTAATCAGCTGGTACTCCATTGGCTTTGATAACTGATATGAGATCCTCGTACCTCTCTAGATGGTCTATAGGATGCTCATTAGGTGCTCCACTGTAGGGTATATGTCCTACAAGTGTGTAGTAGATAGGCTTCAACTCAAAATCGGTCCTCTGAATCTCTAGAGGGCGGATTGCAGATCTGTTGGCATAGTATTGATCTGGACGGTTGTACTCAGCCAGTGATCTGTTTCTGGTGGCCTTTTCTGCAGCTTGAGCAGCAGCTGCAGCAGCTTCAGCTTCTAGATCAGGGATTGCGATCCCCTGATCATTAATCTTTTGACCTGCTGCATAATGCAGGTGACCATCTTGGTAACGCAGGTTTCCATGTTCGTCCGTTCCGAGTATTAAAGTCACGACCATGTTCTCAGTATTGATCGATGCGCGAAAATGCGGTATCGGTCGATGTCAGATGAAAGATGTGAGTCGACGGGTACTGAAAAGTATCGGTCGATGTGGATGAAATAGTATCGATCGATGTCAGAGTGAGATCGATCGATGTAGGTGAACTGGTGTCGATCGGCGGTGACTGAAACTCGGTAGACAGTTGGCGATGAGAATCGGTCGATGCACAGGCAGGTGTATCGATCGATGCGGAACTGATCTGTTTGCGGATTGAACGTTCCAAAGCAGCGGGGTCAGCAGACAATAATTCATTTTTTTCCTTGCTTCTAATTATGTTGGGCATGCACCTGAAAAGAAAAGTAAAAAAAAATTATCAGTGACAATAGTAACAGAAAGTAAAACCCAGACTTAAATAAAATCTAATGACGATCAAAGCTCCCCGGTAACGGCGCCAAATTTGATACTTGCTCAAATTACCCTATAGCAATATTACTCTCATCAAAAGAGGTCAATTTTAGTACTTAGGGATCGAATCCACAAGGAGCTGAGGAATCAATAGATCTTATTATAACTAAGCTAGACTGAAGATTATTATTGCAGTGAAAATAAATGTAAACAAGGAAACTATTTTGAGCAGGACAATTACTCAAGATGATTGGATGGGTTAACTAGTATAATTTAAAAGAGTTAGATCTAAGGTTACTATTCAGGTTATCACGATTATAGAGGTATGATTCCTATGTGAGATGCTTGCATGATATAAAAGAACCCAACTAAGCAATAGCCCAACTGTCGTTGCGACCATCTAATAACTAGAACCGATGAACACGCCCCTGGCGAGCCATAGATTAAGGTATTGATAGATATTATGTCGCACGTATCGATCGACTTGCTGTCGCATGTATCCATCGATATGCTGTCGAATATATTGATTGTCATTTACCCCGCGTCTATCGATCGATCACTCTATATGAGTATCGATCGATCCGCTACTAATAAGCTTTACCGATCGTAGGTTGAATACAGTTCACCAAACAATCACTCAGTCAGCTGTCGCTTGTTCCAGGTAAACTGCTAGCTCAAAGAAAATAGATCCAATGATTGTATATTTGTATTCATGTGTAGGTTAACTACTCCTACACAAGCATTAAGCATGATCTTCTAAGATGAATATCACATGCTCAGGTAATCATATTTTGGGCTAATCCCTCATAACTATTTGAACCCTAAATCTAACAAAGGTGTCTACTCAGACATAGCCAAGTAAGACATAGACAAAATCATAGAAAGCTCTGTAAATAGAATAGATAAATAAATGGTGTTCAAGAATGCTCTCAGATTTGACAACTCTCTCTCTCACCAAAACTATGAAACTAAAAACTATATTAGAAAAACCATTGTCTGCTAAAACACATAGGCAAGACTTAAATACTAGAATAATTAGGTTAAAACACGTTAGGGGAATTATGGTAAATAGATGGTGTATTGGGCTTCAAGTCGGTTGTGACCAAATGTGGGCTTCTGCGGCTAAGTGTCGATCGATAGTACTGAGTGTACATCGATCGACGCGTGTCTCTCCTTGTCGACCTCGAGTGGTCGATACGGTCCTTCTCGGGTGTAAACTCTTTAATGCTCCAAAATTCTCTAAAATCATCATCTTTCTTCCACTAGCTCCGGTACCTATAAATATGCAATATATACCCAAGAATGGATAGGATATATCCTAAAATACCAATATACCATGCCTAAAAGTGGGTCAAAATCATGGTATATCAATTGAGCCATCGGAGTTTCTTGCCTGATCCTTAGCCATAAACCAGACATAGAGTCCGGACTGAGAAAGTCGGGCTTTGACATAGACACGAACCGGCAAAGAAAGCTGAGCATCCGGAATAGTGAAACACATACCACCTGAATGAGCCACATCATCAACTCTGGCGCTGGGATGTAGAGCTCCACCACATACGACTGCGGTGCTCGCTTTTCCGGTTGACCATTCAATTGTCGCAAAACCCCAGTACATGTCGTCTCTGAGAACCAGAGGACGAAGATTCCTTCTTCTAACTGTCAAATATTTTCTCCGGTAATCTCACCGTCACACAGGAGTGAAGATCCAGGGTGAAGGAGGCCTCTGACCATGTCACGCGCCGCCGTCGAGAGAAGATTCTCCGCAGATCTTAAAAAGAGGAAAGTTAGATCTGGGATATCCTCCAACCCTAAAAGCCGACCCACTCCACCACCGTCACTTCGAGGTCTCACCGCTGCTCCAAAGTAAGTCAAGACCGTCTCTGTCAATCTACAATAGATTCTTCGGATAGGGCTCGCTAGATTCAGAACCGCTTGCATATCGACGAAGGATCAGAGCGGTGATGGAGAGAGCAAATAGAAAAAGAGCTAGAGAAAGGAGTGGCGCCTCCGGCACCGACAAAACGCCGGTCTGGAACAAAGAGATTCAACCGTCGGTTTCTAGAGAGATGGAGGAGCGTTTATTTTAGAGAGATGTTTTGTGCTTTGTTTTGTTTTATAAGTTGAGAGTATCCTTACAGTTACATCATTGACATATCTGTCTATAATGATATATTAATTATTCCTCATAATTTCTGTTAAGAAGTATAAATTGTATTTATTAAATTATAGACACTTTATATTTGTTAAGAAATACAAAATAAAACACTCATAATAGTTTCATTTTTTATTTTCACCCCTAATATTACAAAAGAAAACATATACTATTTTAACCGATTATTACAATATAATATCTAACTATAATAAACTTTGATATATCTTTTCAAAAACCATTACCACACTACAGCAACATAACTTATATCTCAGTCCAAGAAACTGAAACTTATTCAACCAGACATTAATTTATTCAAATTTTAAATATTTTACTCAAACATTAAATTTATCAATTAATAAAGCACATGATGTTAAAATAGAGTTTAGAGGGGTTAAATGAACTTTTATTAGAAATAAATGTTCATATAAACTCATTTAGTACAACGGGTTTTAAATAGGTTATTCGATTAAATTTTTTATCTTAAATATGATTTTACTTAAAGTTATTAAGACCATATTAACCATATATATATATAACAAAATATATTAAAAATTAAGTTTTTTAACATTTTCAATAATTTTGTTCGGTTTTCGATGCGGGTTGTGTTTGATATTGGTTTTTGGATATAATAATTTAAAAACTGTTCGAGTATATAGACAATGTCTAATAGAGTATAAGACTTTGATTTTCGGGTTGATTCCGAGTTGAGTTTTTTAGATACGAATACTCTTGACTTATTATATTAGGTAACTACTAAGAAAATATAATATGTTGCAAACTTTATTTTTAAAGTTTAAAAATAATTTATAGAATACATATGGTACAAGTGTATGTATAGTTATGGAACTTGACATATTTAATATAGTAACCAAAATTATATTAAATTAAATTAATTCTAAACATAAATATGATTAAAATTCAAATATAAAAAACTAAAATAGAAAATATACGCCAGAATCTAGTATATTTTTATTAAAACACAAGTATGACCAATTGATAATGTTTGGTCAAATTAAAAAAAAAAACAAAATCTATATATCTATCTATTATATTAAAAGAGAAGTCATGACTTATTTCATGTGTGATTTTTTTAATTTGGACCACCTCTTAGAAAGTTGTTTAATGAATTATTGTATGCATATTTGAAATATTTTAATTATTCAGAAAAACCTAAACAGTTATTCCTATATTTTCTCTGAATTACATTTGAAAAAATCTTTTCATATCTTTTTATTTACAACATAAATATATATTTCATTTTTCACTAAAACAAACATTTTTAAATATGTAACTACTTTTGTATTTATTTAAAATATACATGTATATTTCGTAATTATTTTAAGTATAAATATATATTTCATTTTTTACTAAAATAAACCTTTTAAGTATCTAATTAATTATGTAACTATATTAAACATATGTAAAATTTTGTATTAAATTTGTGATATTAATTTAACTAATATTTTTTCAATTAAATCTTTGATCTCTAAAATTTTATTTTGTTTATTCAGAATTTTATTAATATTTTTGAAAATATGCTATTGATATGAATGGTCGGTCTACAAATGATATTTTGAAAATGTATTTAGTTTATGTTATTAAATATAGTAGCATGTATAATTTTATATTTCAATAATATAGATATAGGACTGCTTTCTTTTACAAAAAGATAATTAAGCTCATTTTTATGTGGACCATATTCATATATTATTCAGTAATTTAATTGTTTTCGTTTTTTTAGCATATACAATTTTGAAAGTCTAATAGATATTGTACCAATTAATGTCAATAACAAAAATGACAGATAAATGATTAGAAAAATATAATTCATGTGAATATTTTGTTTCCAGTTTTTTTTTATTATCGTAGTTGTAGGTTTAAGTGTTAATTATATAATGTGATGTATGATAGATGAAGAATCGCAAATAAAAACTTTTAACATTGAAAATTTTACTGTAAATAATCCAAAATTTTAGAAAAATCTAAATAACCAATAGACAATATAAGAAACCTCAAAAAACATGGATAATAAATAAAAAATTAGATTTAAAATGACAAAACTAAACACAATGTATTATGTTTAATAACTTAAATGAAGCACTTTTTATAAATTACACTTAATATATGTTATTCAGTCAAAGATTTAATTCATACGATAATCCGATTAACATATATGGTAATTTTTGTGTTTGAAAATATTTATTCTATTAAAATATTACCAATATGGTAAATATTAAAATTATATACCACTAATCATGTAAATCAAATATTTATATGTATAAAATGAAAATAATCACCCGCACGGTTGTGCGGATCAAAATCTAGTCTATACTATTAAAAGGGAAACATTCTGAAAAAATCTACTTAAACAAAGTTGTTGGACTCTTTAATTTTTGTTATACATTATATTACCTTAATTAATAAATTCCACTTAATTCGATTACTATATGCCAAACTAAGATTTTGCTCATAACATAATTATGCCTCACGTTCCTATCGCTATACACCCGACTTTTTTGCATTTAATATACCTTTTACACATCTTAATATTTGAATGTATTCGTATTCAATTCATACGTAATAAAAAAATCAAAACAAGTTAATAGTATGCAAGATACATATTGCCGACGTATCTTGCCGATGTTATATAGATAACCAGACATAAAAAATAACAATCGTGATACTATTACGTTAAATTAATTTCTATATTTATATAGTTCAAAATATTTACAAAATCAGATAAAAACATTTTGGTAAACCATTTGTTAAAATAAAATTATATATATATATTTTTTATAAAAAATTACTTATAATAATAATTTTTGGTTTAGTATAATTTAAAATTTATTATAAATCCTATAAATCTCTTTTTTTTTGCTTTTTCTGTTTAACAAAAATAAAACTTATAAATCTATACCAAATTTTTTCAAGGTAAACATTAATTCTCACCAACCCAACAAGTTTAACTCTAATGAAACGCACATAAAATTTAATAAAACAATAAATTTGGACATTCAGATATCCGAATCAGGTATAAATCATTTTTTTCAGGTTCGAGTTCTTTGCATCCTTGATATTTGGATACATTTTCTCGACATTTGAATATAACTAGGTATTTGAAAAAAAATTGGTTCGGATTCAGATCGGTTCCTTTTGGATCCGGAAATGTAATATAAGTACATTATATGTCCAGATCGATTCAGGTATGTAGGACCTAAAAAGACTCAAAACACTCCCGTAAAATTCGAAACACAAAAACACTCAAAAATCAAACAAATATCTAAAAATATTTAAATATTTAAAACCCAAAATTTTACCCTAATTCTTACTCGATGAACCAAAAAAAATCCATTTTTTATAGGAATACCCGAAATATATATTTTTAAAAATTAAATTTTATTTGAAGCCTTAAACTATAACCGAAAACACGAACCCAAAACTTACAAAAATATGTGTATAATGAAAATATATCTCAAATCCCCAAATATATGTATACACAAAAATTGGTATTTTAGACTCACAGGTCAAAAAAATCCAATAGGTACTTTTCCATGATCCCAGATCTGATCTATTTTGTGCCAGTTTCAGTTTATTTTTTGGATCTGAACAAAAATTTCATGCCTAAGAGAGAGTTACATAAACGTGAACGTACAAAATCTCAAGTAAACTAATTCATAAATTATATAATTTTAAACAAAATTTTTTATTCAATATAATACAATTTTATAACATATAATATGTATCAAAACTAATATACTAATTCATATCCAATTTTGTTTATAATTTAAAAACCCGTGCTTTTAAGCGCGGATCAAAATCTAGTAACTACTTATATCTGCATATTAGTATAACTACTAAACCTATTATTTTTGATTACGGAAGTTATAACTAAACCTATATGGGCATTAAAAAGACGGAAGCTATATATATAACCACTAAACCGAAGTCAACCTAATTTTGGCCTCCCATCCCACGATTACACAGTTAAATTAAAACATATTCACATGCTGATTTTTATGCATTTTTCATCTCTTCTGGTAAATCCTCATATTTCTCCTTCGAATCATTTGCTTATATCTCCTCTAATTGTTGATTCAGTTACATTTCATGGTTGTAAATTTCAGAAACCGGAATAAAGATGTTCCACGGTAAATGTTGAATTTCTTTGATCATGTTTGTTTTTTTGTTAAATCCGATGAATGGCTAATAAATATTTTAATTTTTTGACACAAACTTAAGAACTTTGTTCTCGTGGAATTAATACAGATCCAACTTGTCAGAGATGCTGCGCAGAGGAAAAGACAATTAATC
Source organism: Raphanus sativus (assembly GCF_000801105.2). NCBI lineage: Eukaryota > Viridiplantae > Streptophyta > Magnoliopsida > Brassicales > Brassicaceae > Raphanus > Raphanus sativus. Next base: position 31,251,668 of record NC_079514.1, on the reverse strand, counting down.
ATGTTCTTTTTCTTTGCCCTCATGCTCAAGCGACTTGGAGATGTTCTGGATTACCTCTATTTCATTCTCAGTCTCAGGATCTTGAAGAAAATATCTCGGCCTTATTTGAGTTCATGCATCAAGAGGATACTCTGCATTTGATTGCAAAATTATCCTTTTGGGTGCTTTGGTATATTTGGAAATCAAGAAACGAGTTTCTGTTTGCAAAAAGGAATGTACATCCAATGGAGGATATTTATAGAGCTCGGAGGCAAATGCAGAATGGAATACACTCTACATTAGCAAAAAAGTCTACTCCTACTCCTCGTCCTAAATCTACTATGTGGGAACCTCCTCCTTTAGGCTGGATGAAGTGTAATTTTGATTGCAGCTTTCGCAGTAATGATAGATGTGCTGGGATTGGTTGGATTCTACGGGATGCAAATGGTGTGCTTATGAGGGCTGGAATGACTCGAATTGATAATGTTTTAACCCCTTTACAAGGTGAAACATTAGGATTCTTATGTGCGATGCAACAAGTATGGATAAAGGGTTGGCGTAATGTCTGGTTTGAAGGTGACTGTATGGAATTGGACAGGATTGTTAATTAAGTGGTACTTCAACATGCTCAGATTGGCAATATTATTCATGATATCAGACATTGGATGTCTCTCTTAACGGAATGTTCTTTGAGCTCAATTAATCGGGAAAGAAATACGGCAGCGGATGCACTTTCCAGACGTATCCTAGATGAGCATGAAGATGTTATTAGCTTTTTATCTCCTCCTTGGTTGTTACAATATTTGTATTGGCCATATACTATTTAAATTCAATGAAATGTTGTTCTAAAAAAAATATTAATATTCATTCTAATTAAGGAAATTGCAAGTGGTCTGGTTGCTCGGTCTTACAACAAATGTGTCTTTGTTCACAGGTTCATGTAATTTAAAAAAAAAAAAAACTACGTTGTTTGGACTTAGGGAGATTTAGAGAAAATATCTATTTTAGATATTTCATAAGTCACTTGGGTTCCATTTATTTTTGTCCACCCCTACTTCCAAGGGATCCAGAATCGAAGCTCCACCGACGATTCTGAAGAGAGGAACGATCGAATCGACTTGGTTGCGTTTAATGGCGACGAGGTTTCTTCATCTTCATCGACATCGTATGGAGAAAGTTGATTCGGGAACCACCTTTTACTTTAGCCGCCTTTTGAGCCTCTCTCTCTCTCTCTCTGGTTTCGTGCTTTCCGCGATTACCGAGCGATTCTGAGAAACAGTCTCCACTTCAACGAAGCTCTGGATCTCTTCACTCGCATGCTCGAGTCCCATCCCCTTCCATCCACCGTCGATTTCACCAAGCTACTAACCGCTATTTCCAACTCCAAGAGATTTGATCTCGTCATCGCTCTCTGCAACCACCTGGAGACGTTAGGGATTCCGCACGATCTCTACACTTGCAATCTCGTCATGAACTGCCTCTCCCGATCCTCTCGGCCTCATCTCGCTTCGTCTTTTCTCGGGAGGATGATGAAACTCGGATTTAGCCCCGACATCATCACGTTCACATCTCTCGTCAGTGGATTCAGGAACAGACCCGAAGACGCCATGTATATCGTTAATCAGATGGGAATCGAACCCGGCGTTGTGATGTACACCACGCTCATCGAGTCTCTTTGCAGAAACGGACTTGTGGATAACGCGATGGACATGTTAAACCGGATGGAGAACGATGGGGTTAGACCTGATGCCGTCACCTACACATCTCTCGTGAACGGTCTTTGTAACTCCAGCAGGTTGAGTGATGCTGTTAGGTTACTCAACGATGTTGATATGATGAGGAGGAGAATCAACCCTGATGTAATCGCTTTCAATGCGTTGATCGATGGGTTTGTGAAAGAAAGGAAGCTTCTGGAGGCTAGAGAGCTGTACAGCGAGATGATTCGTATCTCTGTAGCTCCTCATGTTTTCATGGTCTCTCGTGGGGTGTCTCCCAGTATTAGGACCTACAACGTTTTGTTACATGGACTATGTTTGAACGGGAAGCTGGATAAAGCGTTGTTGATATTTGAGGATATACAAAAGAGAGCGATTGATGTTAATATTATTACGTATACAATCATCATTCAAGGGATGTGCAGAGCTGGTAAACTCAAAGACGCTGTTGATTTGTTTTGTAGCCTCCCGTCCAAAGGGATGAAGCCTAACGTTGTAACATACAGTACAATGATATCAGCGTTGTTTAGGGAAGGTTTTAAGCTTGAAGCTCATGTGTTGTTCAGAAAAATGAAAGAAGATGGGTTTTACAAATATAGGTGAATAGTCACAGGTGAATTGATCATAGTATTGAGGAGTGTCTTCTGATGATTGCTTCTTCTACTCACATAAAAATGATGGCGCAGTTACAGTTTCTAACTAACTATGATGCATCTTTCATAAGCACATGTTGGCTATATGTGTGTAGGGTGATGATACACAGCCTGAGTTAATTCCTGATAATGTCACATTTGTATCTTTGATTCTGGTTCCAAGGAGATGCCTCAGATAGGCTAATACACGTAACTAATTAGTGAAGCAGCGAGGATTTGATGAAGCTGTGAGATTGTTTATACATCCGGTGAGAGAGGAATAGTGTACGTAGTTTAGGTAAGTGCATACATATATCAATATATGGATTGATTTCTCTCATATGTATTCTTTTGTAACCTTGTAATTCAAGAAGTCTCTCTCAAAACAAATATATCTTCTCTTATTGCTTTGTCGGGAAAAATGAGAAAACAAAGAATAAAATCTTTTAAAATAATATGTTTTGAAGATTCGAGTGCAGGAAAAACATTCGTAAGAAACGAGAGAAAAGCAGAGAAAGAAAAGCAGAGAGAAAAGCATATCTAGTCTGGGTCCGGCGAGCGGCCGGCGCGTGAGCGTGCGTGCCGTCACCGGAGCCCCTTGAGCAACCGCAAAAGCTTTGGTTCCCAGCTTTCTTCACGTCTCCTCTCCCTCCGCCTTGCCTGAGCTCTGGATCAGTCACCGGAAGCGGCTCTGACTTTGGAGTAATGGTGCGGTCGTGTTGAGGATCGACGAGGGGAAGCTTTTTGGTTTTTATTTAGTTAGTGTCTTGCTCCGAGAGACGGAGGCTCGTACAGTTTCGTCGAGGTCGGCTTTTGTTCCCGGGAGGTGGAGGCTTCGTCAGCTACACCATCGTCGGTTTAGTCACCGGAGGGCAAAGGCTTCTTCAGTCTTGCGCTGCCGGTTTTAGCGGATCCGGTTCTTTGGATCTTTTCGGATATTTTTAGTGGCTTGTAAGTGGTTCTTCGGTTCTCGACTTCTTGCGCTTGAGGTGTGTCGACTTGTTTAGGCGGATGAGCTCTCGATTGGATCGATGAGGCTCTCTGGAACGAAGATGAAGCGAAGAAGAAAAAGGTTGGTCCCGTCGGAGGCTTGTCGGTATCCTGAGCTCAGACGGAACGAGAGGTGTGGGAAGGAAGCTCCAGTGGCGGTTTCAGGCGGTGTCGGTCGGGTTGAGACGAAAGCGACGTGTGGCGTACGGACAGTGCTGATCATTACACATGTCCGGTCTCCCCGACGTGTCGACTCGATGAAGCAGACCGGTTTTCTTCTGGTTTGTGTAAACCGATGTTGGTTCGGTATTGGATTGTTTTTTGGGTTCGTGTTGCTTGGGTTTGAGGGTCTTGTTCTTGAACTTGTAACTGGACTTGGCCCATCTTATATATATAAATTTCAATTTGGGGAAAAAAAAAAGATTCGAGCGCAGGACCTGATATTCCGGTCTAGGAATTTTTGATGCTCGAGTTACTTAAAAGACGACGTTATTAGGTTTGTGATACCGGATAAATCTATACGATTGGTTATCTGGTCCAACTGGTCTGGTTCTAATCTTATTATCTCAATTTATGCTAACGGTTTGGTCGGTTTATCGGTTTAATAAACATAATTTGTAAGCGTTTATCCATTTGGAGATCATTAATCAAGAATCAATAGCTCTGATAATAAAATGTAACAGGAAAAATATAAAAAGGATAGTTCGCAAACTAGATATTCACCGTGAACCCAAAACGATGATTGCTAAGAAAAAATGATCAATTCCGAAGAATCTAATGTTTAGTAAACCGATAAACCAACCAACCGGTTAGAATAAATTGAGATAATAAGATTAGAACCAGACCAGTTGGACCAGATAACCAAATCGTATAGATTTATCCTTTTATCAGTTTGAACGTAATCTATCGTAATAAAGCTTTTCTATCGGCGTCAAAAGTCGTTACCGCCGACTTGCGTCGTTCTTCGTCTTCGATGGCGCTGAAATTTCATCAACAGATCATATCAGACCTTCTCGAAGACTCCAACGGCGGACTAGTAATCCTCTCTTCCGGCCTCTCCCTCTCTAAGCTAATCGCTTCTCTCCTCATCCTCCACTCCCCGCCACAAGGAACCTTACTCCTCCTCCTCTCCCCCGCCTCCCAATCCCTCAAATCAAGAATCCTCCACCAAATCTCCTCCCTCGATTCCCCTCCCCCGACGGAGATCACCTCCGACCTCCCGGCGAACCACCGCCACTCCCTCTACTCCTCCGGCAACCCTTTCTTCATCACGCCGCGGATCCTAATCGTCGATCTCCTCACCCAGCGCATCCCACTCTCCTCCCTCGCCGGAATCTTCGTCCTCAACGCTCACTCCCTCTCCGAGACCTCCACCGAGGCCTTCATCGTCCGGATCGTCAAATCCCTAAACGCCTCCGCCTACGTCCGCGCCTTCTCCGATAGACCGCAGGCCATGGTCTCCGGCTTCGCCAAGACGGAGCGGACCATGCGCGCTCTCTTCCTCCGCCGGCTCCACCTGTGGCCCAGGTTTCAGCTGGACGTCTCCCAGGAGCTCGAGAGGGAGCCGCCTGAGGTTGTTGATATAAGAGTATCCATGTCGAATCACATGGTGGGGATACAGAAAGCTATCGTTGAAGTGATGGACGCGTGTCTCAAGGAGATGAGGAAGACGAATAAGGTGGATGTGGATGATTTGACTGTGGAGAGTGGTTTGTTCAAGTCATTTGATGAGATTGTGAGGAGGCAGCTTGATCCCATTTGGCATACTCTTGGGAAGAGAACCAAGCAGCTTGTTTCTGATTTGAAGACTTTGAGGAAGTTGCTTGATTATCTTGTTAGGTAATTTCGAAACGGATGGATCGTAGCTTCAATTTTTGGGTGTTCTGCAGTTTCTAACTGCCTTTTTTTGTTGTAGGTATGATGCTGTGAGTTTTCTCAAGTTTTTGGATACGCTCAGGGTGGCGGAGAGCTATCGATCTGTTTGGTTGTTTGCAGAGTCGAGTTATAAAATATTTGATTTTGCTAAGAAACGAGTGTACCGGCTTATCAAGGCAAGTGAGGTTAAGTCGAAAGAACATGTTAAGAATACAAGTGGTAAAAAGAGAAAGTTAAAGGGTGATAGTGCCTCTGTAGATGCAGGTAAATGATAAATTGGTGACACTCTCTCATGTTGTTTGTAGTTTTATAATTATTTTGCTAATAATGAATTGACATTAATCAGTTGGTGGTGCAACGGCTAAGAATGGGGATTCTGGAGTTGTTATTGAAGAAGTTCTGGAAGAGGCACCCAAATGGAAAGTCTTACGTGTGAGTGTCTGAGTGAGTTTCAGTTTTGGTGCCGTTTCTCTGTTAGTATTGATTTGATGGTGGAATTTGGTTCAGCTAGTGACAGTATTTTTTCCTTTGATTTGGCTGCCACGCTACTTAATGGTGTGTCCATGATTGATACAGGAGATTTTATTAGAGACACAAGAAGAAAGAGAAAAACAGACTCTCTCTGAGGAAGACAATAGTGACAACAATGGAATGGTTCTTGTGGCTTGCAAAGATGAACGTTCCTGCATGCAGCTTGAAGATTGCATCACAAACAATCCACATAAGGTTTACTCACTTAGTCAGATAACTAGAGTTTGTTTAATTTTACGTCATGCATTGACAACTGAGAAGAATACTTGTGTAGGTAATGCGAGAAGAGTGGGAAATGTACCTGCTGAGCAAAATTGAGATCCGCAATGTGCAGACACCTCAAAAGAAGAAACAAAAGACTCCCAAGGGTTTCGGGATTCTTGATGGAGTAGTTCCTGTGACTACAATACAGAGCTCGGAGGGTAGCAGTGTTTGCAGACAAGAGCATGAGGCTCTTATGGCTGCTGCATCCTCTATCCGTAAGCTTGGGAAGACGACTGCTTCTGAAAATAATAATCCAGAGGCTCAAGTTGATAAGGCTTCCAGTACCAAAGGAAAGGCTAAGAAGGAGTCATCAAATCTTCGGAGATCCATAAGAAGTTGCAGTAAGAAAAAGACGAACAGTGAACCTGAAATAGTAGTAACAGGCTCAGAAAATGAAGAAAAGGTTAGTGAAGCGAGCACATCAGACCCTCGAGAAGACAGTGATGTTCCCCCAAACGGTGCTAAGAAGCTACCGCCTGTGCATTTTTATGCCTTAGAAAGCGATCAGCCTATACTAGATGTCTTGAAACCGTCTGTGATCATTGTCTACCACCCTGACATGAGTTTCGTCAGAGAAATTGAGGTGTACAAAGCAGAGAACCCTCTGAAAAAGCTGAAAGTTTATTTTCTTTTCTATGATGAGTCTACAGAAGTGCAGAAGTTCGAAGCAAGCATACGCCGCGAAAATGGAGCCTTTGAATCATTGATTAGGCAGAAGTCTTCTATGATGATTCCCGTTGATCAGGTTTATATCTCAAATCTCAACAAGTTAGAATGAAACAGACCAAGTAGATGAAACTCTAAACCGGGATTTACGTTGTACTCTTGTTTGCACTTTCCTGCTTTCTCCTTATCCATTGTATGCTATGACTTGGAATCAGGATGGGCTTTGCATGGGGTCGAACTCATCTACAGAGTATCCAGCTTCAAGTACTCAAAACTCATTAACCCGAAAAGCAGGTGGAAGAAAGGAAATTGAAAAAGAAACACAGGTTCATATCTCAGCACTTATCTGATCTCTAAGACTAACCCGATTTGGGAAACCTTTTACTCAAGAAATTTAGTGGCTTTTTTCTTCAACAGGTAATAGTTGATATGAGGGAGTTCATGAGTAGCCTACCAAATGTTCTTCACCAGAAAGGCATGAAGATAATACCTGTTACACTAGAGGTCGGCGACTATATCCTATCTCCTTCAATATGCGTGGAGAGAAAGAGCATTCAAGATCTCTTTCAAAGCTTCACCTCAGGTCGTTTGTTCCACCAAGTCGAAATGATGTCCCGGTATTACAGAATACCCGTTCTTCTCATCGAGTTCTCTCAAGACAAAAGCTTCTCCTTTCAGGTTACCCTCTCACATTCCATGGTCAAACGTTTAGCATTTTCTTCAATCCTTAGCATTGTTTGATCTATTCTCCATTGAGTTTGGACTGTTTATTTTTTCCCTTTTGCAGTCTGCGAATGATATATCAGATGATGTGACACCATATAACATCATATCAAAACTATCATTGCTGGTTCTGCATTTTCCTCGGTTACGGATATTATGGTCTCGAAGTCTCCATGCGACCGCTGAGATCTTCACCACCTTAAAATCAAACCAAGACGAGCCCGATGAAACCCGGGCAATAAGAGTTGGTGTGCCTTCAGAAGAGGGTATCATAGAAAATGACATCAGGTAACAACATAAAACTATCTTTTCAAAACTGCAAAGAAAAAAGAAAAAGCAGTTTTTGATTTACATTTGGTAAAATGATTAATCATGTGGACAGAGCCGAGAACTATAACACATCAGCAGTAGAGTTTCTTAGAAGGCTTCCTGGAGTTTCAGACGCTAATTACAGATCGATAATGGAGAAATGTAAGAGCTTATCTGAGCTCGCGTCTTTGCCTGTGGAGGAATTAGCAGAAGTCATGGGTGGTCAGAAAGTTGCTAAGAGTCTCAGAGAGTTTCTTGACGCCAAGTATCCAACTTTGCTTTAAAGAAAAGGTAACATTACATTAATTTTAGAAGCTCGATCACACAAAGCTGCTTAGTTATTTCTTGTTCATTTGTTGTAGACTAGAATAATATCCATTGATTATTGTTCTGTTGTAACACTTACATTATTGAGCATATTCTGATTTTAAAAGATGATTCTGATTTTAAAAGATGAAAATCTAGTGAAAAAAACATAAAATCGCTTACAATATTTAAGTCTGCTTAGAAGTAATGATGAAAAAGAGACGAACATTTTTGTTGAAGTATGGAGATACTAGTTGCTTGCTTCAAGTATTTACTGTCATTTGTATATAGAGCCCAAACATTAGTCCTTTGGATTGGGATTGAATACATTTGAAATATTATACAACGCGTCATCATTATATAAATACACCAAAAGAAAAAGAAGTCAAAATTCAAAACTCATTTTTCTTTCACTCAAACAACAAAATTTATACTATATATAAATATGAAACAAAATCAGGAAAAGTAAATTTATATATTGAAAAGGAAAGAAATTTGTACAATGTTCTTATGGTCGTGAGAATATGGGTTTCTAACTCCTCTTGGCATTCTTAAGATTACGTACAGTCATGACAAGTCGTTGTCTCTCACCTTCAACTTCTGCAAATCTTACACTTATATCTGAATACCTCTCTTGCATCTCCTTCAACTCCATTTCCATCACTTCATTTTGCTCTTTTAGCGATGCTACTTCACTTACCAAGTCTTTAAGATCATCACTGTGGAAAAGACAATCAACAATCAGAAATGATCGGTAGTTTCTCTGGTTTGTATTTGGTTCATGAACATACCTCTTGGTCGATGACAGTACTTCTCTATTTTGCAAAGCAATAGCTGCTTCTGGACCATGCAGACATTCACCAGTCTGTTTATAAAACCAGAGTTATGTTCTACTGTTTGATTAAAGTAGTAGGAATGCAATTTTAATTATTTTAAAAGGTTAGTTCTCTTTACCTCTAGGCTATTCAGACTTAGTTTGTTGAGTTCAGTCTCCAATTTCTCGATTTGGCTATTCAATTCCTTTTCCTTTTCGATGAACATCTTTGAAGAGTCTTCTACAGCATTTTCCTTTAGTCTGATGTGTTCCTGGATCACAATTTTTTTATTTGGCATCAACATCAAAATATTCAGCAAGTAATGACTGTTCTAGTGTTAGATGCCATACCTCGAGCACTATTATTCTTTCCTTTAGATCATCACATTTCCCTCTTGCAGTTTCTACTTCTGATTCCAAAAGGGTAACGACTGCTTCTTTTTCATCTTTGATAAGCTGCAACTCCTCTGCCAAACACTCTGATCCTTTCTTCATCTCTGCAATCGTGCTTGATAGCTCAACTCTCAAGATCTCAATCTCATCCTTAAGCCTTGTGATCTCCTGTGTTAAATCTGCATTGGCATCTTCTTGTTTCCTCTTCTCGCTCTCTAGATTTCTGGATTTCTCCACAAGTCCTTCCAACATTCTCTCCATCTCGTTGAGCTTTGCTTCATGCTCTACTTTATTCGCTCGGAGTTCATCCTCAGAGTTCATGAGAAGCTCTTCTAGCTGACGCTTCTGCACGCGCAGGTCACGTGATTCTCTCATCGCTTTCTTAGTCATCTTCTCGTTTGCTGCCAAAGCAAAAGACATCTGCTCGGAGATTCTCTTGAACTCATCCTGTATTTTCCCGGCTACACTAGCGTTCTTCCACCTCGACTTCCTCAAGGCCTCTTCCGCTTCGATAGCTCTCTTCTCTTGCTCCACTTTAGCACGTGTGACAGCTTCAATATCTGCTTCAAAGATCTGAGCCTGTTTCTCCACCTCTTCTTCCATCTGCGTTTCAAGTTCTTCAATGCGGCACAGAGACTTTGACAAATCCTCCGACTGCTTCTTCAGCTTATCTTCTAGCCTCTCTATTTGACTCTCTAGCTCGTTCACGTTTACAGGAGAAGACGAACACTCATACTGCATCTTCAGCTGTTCATGCACTTGACTTTGCTCTAGCCTGTACGACATCTCGTGGTTCTCCTGCTTAAGTATCTCGTAGTCCAGAGCAAGCTGCTCCACCTGTATCTCCAAATCGTCTTTGTCTCGTTTATGGATCTCTATCTCATTGTAAAGGTCAGTGATCCTCCGCTCAAGGACGTGTGCCTCTTTCGCATCCATGTGTCCCTTCACGATCTCGTCCAACGCCTTTTGATCCTCATCTTCATCCGTCTCGCTTGTGCACGACCTTCTCCTTGGCTCTTCACCTGCTCTTTTACGTAACATTGCTTCTAGATCTTGCACGGCAAGGATCAACTCGGTGTTTGACTCTTGCGTCTTCTCCAGCTGTATCCTTAGACTGAGATTCAGATCCTTCTCGTAATCAAGCTCTTCTAGAAGAGCTTGCGGGTCTTTTCCTTCGCACTGCAACTTGTTTTTCACTTTATTACTCTCAGAATTTGCCTTGAGTGAATCTCTTTCCTGCTTCAGGCTAGTCACTTCTCTCAGTAGATCTTGACTTCTTTTGGTCTCTTTAACGATTTGTTTCCTTAGGCTCTGCAGCTCTAGTTCCGAAAAATCAGCTCGCCTTGCCAAAGCAACGAGCTCGGCTTTAAGCTTATCCACCTCATTATCTGATGTAGTAGTCCGTGTTGTGTCTCTAGGTGGAATGGTATCGTTAGAACTATTCGTGGAGTCGTCGGTGCTGATTCCTTGATCAGAGCTGCCTGACCACTCGGATTCTGATAGATGAGGCTCTTCTTGATACACGTTTGTAACCGAATGGTGATGATGCATAGTTGGTTGGTTTTGGTGAATGAGATCTCCTCTGCTTCCGAGTTCTCCCAGTGTGTCCACTTCGGAGACACTGTCAAAGCTTGAGAGCGTACTGTCTGATTCGATGGATGCTCGACGTCTTAGTTCAGCAATCCGGGAAGATTTACCTAATGGTCCTTCCTATAAAGACAAATTCTATAAAATTAATGATGCACCAACGACTTGATTTGGATCGTGGCTGGAAGGAACTAGGAAGAAGATAAAGTTAGTACCTCCTGTGAATCACTTTTGTGGCTTTCAATGCTCCTTGAGCTTTTCACCAAGCTATCATTTTCTTTCACCACTCTGCAGAAAATGAACAAAGAAAAATATGAACACTCTGAAAAGACCAAAAAAGAGTTGAGGGTGGAGTTTATTGTACCTTTGCAGATCCACATTTTCTAGCTGCCTTTGTATTGATACCTAATAATGAAGAAAAAAAAAGACACAAGTTCGAAGCTTAGTATCACAGATCAAAAAGAAAAATATATTTTTCAAAAGACAAAGAAGCAAGAATCTTGTGAATTTTTGTTTTGAAATGCAAACACTCTAGTGTCTCTCATGACAAACATTAATGCAAGAAAGAGAGAGAGAGCTAACGTGTAACAATGCTTTTGAAATTGAATTGGGGAGAGGAAAAGAAACGTTGCAAGTTTTAATTGCATCAATGTAATCAGAAAAATCAATGGAAGTCTCTCCCACCAAACCAGACTTTGTAGATCCCTGCCAACAACAACAAAAGAGAAGCTAAAATAAGACTCTTGTGTTACAAAAAAAAAAAATAATAAGACTCTCTTAAAAGAAATGAAAAAAAAAAAAAAATCAGTTTCCACTTAATGAATAACAAAGTACTGTCCTCTCAAGTCTCACCGTGGTTGAAAGAATAAGATGATAGATTCTCTGATTAAATTTCCCTGTCTTGACATCTTGAACAAACTTAACCGTCTCGTAAACCGGAGACTCCCAACGGCAGTAACCGTCGAGCACCATCGCTTTCTCTGTCTTTCCCGTCGGTTTCCCAACATCTCCGGGAACAAGAGAGATCGTTAATCCTTCTCCCTTCAACTCACTCACCTGACAACAAACAACAAATCAAAGAAAAGTAAAAAAAAAAAAAATCCACTGTTCATACTTTGGTCAAATCAGATGTCAGATTCACTTTTCAAAAAATTCATTTTTCCCAGACAATTTATGTTTTGTGGAGAGAAAAAGAAAAAAAAACAAAAAAGAACACCGAGAGGAACCTGAGTGGCATGAAACTGAAGCTTGAAGACGATTTTGATGATCTTGTTCTTCTCGCTCCTCCATCTCCCTGACTTAAACATCTTCTTCTCAATATTCTCGATCGCCGTGATCCTTCCTTACCGGAGCTCAGTCAAGGCATTCTCGCTGATGAGTCAGAAGAAAGAAGAAACAGCGAGTTTCCAGTCCAATGCAGAGAGAGCAAAGAGGATCTGCTGCCAGACGAGAGCGAGTTTTGCTCCACCTGTGGGATTTGTTTTTTTTATAAATGGGACAAAGATAATGGAAAATAGTGGATCTACTCCTCCTTTTTATTTTACTTTATTATTACTATACTAAACACTTATTAGCTTAACAGTTAACGTCAATTGCTTGATTAATTTTAGGATTTATTGAAAAACATTGGCTCAGGGTTACCTACCGATTCTGTTTTTTTCTAGCACACTATATTAATAGGTTTTGTAGATTTTTTTAATGTGTTTGAAAAAACCTTTCAAAAAAAAATTCTTTCAAAAAACAAGAAAAATAATCAGAAATTACTAGTGTATTATTTATTCAACTTGTATAATATTTGTAGTTCATTTTCCTTTAACTTGATTTCCCTTTTATGTCAGTATTTGACCATTTTCTCTCTTAATATTTCAGCCATTGTCATTACAAGATCATAGTTTTCTAATTATACCAGTCAAGCTTTTGTTTCCCAAGTAAGTATTTATTTTAATGTATAAAATATTGTACCGACAGATTTGGGAAAAAAAGAAAGAGATTTTTTTATATTATCGATTAAAATAATTACTCTTACACTCTACTGAAACGGTCGGAACCACAATTCTTTTTCCCATTAGTGGTGGAAATTAGTTTATTAATCTAAAATGATATTTTATTTTTTCTAAAGCTGCATGTATTGGGTGGAGGGAACAGTGACTAATAAGCAATGTAATGACGTGTTTACCCATCATTGACTAGGTGAGTATCTATTTTGTAAGTTGTGTTTGTAGGGGTGATACAGTCAGATTCTTAAATATATGCATGCGGCGTTTGTCCCGGTGATGGTAAACAATAAAATAGGCAACGGTTATCTTTTCTAAAAAAAAAGAAATAGTCAACTTTTCTAGGGGTCAACTTTATTAATGTATATCTCAGTACAATTATTAAGTTTTACTTGATCATCATTTTAAAAACGTTTTGATTAATCAGTATTTAATTTTTATATTTATTACCTTAGGTTTTATTACAAGAATGGGTTATAGACTTTATAGTCGGTAGTCACATTTAAAACCATCATTTTACATGGAACATGCGAATTTTCATAAGCTGTGTGACATGAAGACATTATAGTTATTATTTTGTCTTTCCCTGTACATTCCAATACTTGTGGGGTATATAAGCAGCTGTATTTTTCTTGTCAGCTAACACAACAACTAATTCAAAATAACAACAATTACTGAAAAGAACAAACAAATAAACCGGGCTTCGTAGCCTGGTGGTAATGGAACCTCGGCTGAGGTGCCCGCCACCCAGCTTCGAAACCCGGCCACAGCGATTTAACATCCTTACTGCTGGGGCGCTGGACCCCTTCGGGGGATATTTGGGAAAGTGGCTGCCCAGACACCAGAGATATCAAAAAAAAAAAAAAAAAAAAAAGAACAAACAAATAAAAAGATGATTTTTAATGCAATTCAGAGATGGACATCTCCAGGAAGTACGAACCTTATCAGATTTCACCGTGGGTGTTTTGGAGGTTGGTCTACCTCGAAGACGTTCTAGCATTCTAGTAGGATAGTTTTTTTTCTGTCAACTAGTAGAATAGTTTATACGTAATATAAGTCACTAACCGAAAGGACGTGGGTTCAATTCCCACTGTCAACCTCTGCCTTTGTTACTGGTTCAATCATCAAAGTTTGGAATACAAGGCTTTACAAGACCAGCAATAGATTAGGTTCTTGAAGATTTAGAGATCTTTTCTTAACCGGTGGTGGTGGCCTAGTGGCGCTTAAAGAAATTAAAAATCTAATACGGCGAATCCGGGTTCAAACCGCACCGGTCACACGGATATGGGCTATTACTTTCAGCTCATTTGAATGTCCAGAATAGAGTTTATCCGTAGGCTGTATCTCCATCCGGGGATTAGGTCTGTGTCTTTAATAGATCCGGATTTAACTCTTTTGATTTACAAAAAAAAATATAAGTCACTAATGCTAAATAAAATATCTCAGTGCTACTGTGCTACACCATAGTTCGTTCGCAGTACATAACTTTTTTGTAGGTTTGTAAGTTTTTTTTTTCCATCAAGTTTTTTATATTGAAAAAGGCCCAAAGCCCAACCACAATACAAACACATTAAAAGGCCCGAACACATCTGGGCCAGTTAATGATTCGAAATGGGCCTATAGCCCAAAACCCAAATACCCAAAACCCTAGCAGCTAGGGTATCCTCGTGTCTATGGCCGCCGCGCAGATCGAAGATACACGAGTCGCACGCACCATCACACCACCACCGCTTCTCGCTGACACCGGAGAAAGCAGCCCTCATTTCACCGGAACCAAACCGGATCTCCAAAGCTCACACACCAACATCACGAACCCCTTCAACCTAGGGTAACCATAGGTGGAGAGATTCAATCGCCATAGCGAAATCTCATCCGTCCTCATTTACCGCAAGCACCCAAGAGAAGGTTTCGCATGCAACACCATCCTTACCGTCGGAGAGACTCAAACTCCTCCGACTAGAACACAAACCACGGCAAAAAAACGCAGAAATAAAAGAGATAAAAGAAACTAAACCCTAAAAAGATCTAGGGACTAAACGCCGGCGACGCAAGGCTGTGGAAGTCTTCACCCTTCGGAAGCTAGAGCAGAAGGCGGCGGAACTAAAGAAGCTTCCCCGTCTCGGAAACAAAAGGCCGGCGGCGACGGAGCTGTGAGAGCCTCCGTCTCCCGGAAGAGGAACCCGATCTATAGACATCTTCACCGCCATCATTCCCGTCACCGCGTCGTTACTCCACGGAAGACCCACCACGATTGGAGGCTAACCAGAGATCGGACAAGGCGGAAGTCGGAAGAGATGGAGAGAAGACAAAAGGCTGCTGGTTTTAACTGGAAGGAAACGGACACCGGCGGTGGCACGGACGCTCGCACGCCGACCAACCGCCGGTATCAACACTCGATTTACACTCGATCTACTTTCTCTCTCCTCTCTCTCTTCTCTCTCTGCTTGTGTAATGGATATGTCTTTTCAATTTTCTCTATTCTTGTAGGTTTGTAAGTTAATATCACCTTTTTAGAATCGAAATTGTATAGTAGAAGCAATATATACTGAAAATCGAAGTTATAACAAAATAAATCATAAATGAAGTCACATAAGCAGCCCCAACCGTCAAATACCTAACTGCTCGTAAAGGTCTACCTGTTTTAATCTGACACCTACCTCTTTTTTTTTTTTGATTAAACACCTATGTTTGTTTACTCAGCATGACACCACATTTTCTCCTTTTCCTATCTGTGTGCCATAAATGTTAGATTTGTGTTAAGGTTCTACAAGGCATTAATCCAAGCAATAAACACACAAATAATATAACCAAATCTGTGAAACAAGTAAATATTATACACTTCTAAGTTTGTAACACTTCTTTGATAGTTTTCATGAGGAGATATGTAGAACTCGGCATTTTATTCGTTAAATTTGATTCGATTTCATTCGAAAAATTTGGATATATATATAGATCTTTAAAGCAAATCAAATATTAAAACAAAATATCCGTTACAAACGAAGCAAATCAAAATACTAAAAATTTTAAATTCAGATATTTGATCCACTCTGACTTTTAAACAAATAGGTTTATATCTACAATTAAATATATAATTTTAAATGTATATTTTTTATAATTATTAGTTAACATGTAGTTTTGTTAATTTTATTTACAAAATTAATTATTAAATTAAGAAAGTAAGATAAAATATTTATAAAATCTTTAATTTTTAAACATTTTCTGTTTTATAAGAAAATTGAATTAACTTTTAAAATTTTTGGAACATATAGTTTCACTAATTTTTTATCTTTACTTTCTATTTTATATTATGTAAAAAATATTTTTTGAAAACAATCTTATATTAATTTTTAGATTTACTTATATTGGACAAAATGGATGAAATATCCGTACATATTCGCAAATATCTGTAAATTTTCCGGCGATATCTTGAAACTGAATATCTATATTTTTTGAAGTAAAGTAAATAAAAAAATTAGTTATCCATAAAATACGAAACAAATCACAATACTAAACATTGTGATAGTATTTGATAGGTGTCCACTCCTATAAATATAATTTTCAATGGTAAAATATCAGTATTTGGTATATCTCTAAGACACGTTATTAATTTGTTTTATAACCGCTTAGAAATCTTATGCTAATGCTTACTACTGTATGAAATTATCCGATATTAAGTACAGTCTTAACAAAATGAACATATACAATATGCTGTTTTTTATTTGGTAAACGAAAAGGTATTTTACCAATAGAGCTGACTTGTTTTGGTTAAACAATATATATGTTGTTTTAGAATGTGCGTGTTTAATAAGACACTAGATCATAACCCGCATGATTGGACGGATCTTTATTTTTATGATATATATAAACATTTCAAAAATTACAATCTAATGGTTCCAGTTTTTACTAATTAAGTAAAATATTTAATCACTATATTGTGTAACAGAAGCGTCGGTGAAATTTTATGAGCCGTAAAAATTTTAGTAATAGTTTTACAAAGTTATATGCCTTAAACAATTTAGTCATATTTTTGAGTTAATTCATATATTAACCTATTGCTTTTTTGTTTATTTTTTCAAAATTATTTATTTTACAGAAATTTTCTATGCACTATTATTAAATTTTATGATATATTTTGTATATATAGCAAATTAATATATACTATATAGCAAATTAATATATACTATATATTATAGTTTATGTTTTTATTTTCACCGCAAAGAAAAAACAACCATAAATTGCACAAAAAAAATATTCCAGTTCACTTTATTTTATATAAAAATAATATGTCAATTTTTAAGGAATTGGGTTAGATTATTTTATATAAAAACGAATAAAAATCTAAATTGGAATGTTAGATTTGTAGAGAATCACAGTAGATTAGTTTTTACATGTAATTATTTTTGGAAAATTGTGATTTCAAATCAATCAAGTATAACTGAGTATATTTCTTTTTCAGATCCGAAAACATCTATATTAATAAATTAAGTGCATTTATTTATTTCTCATTATAATTAATTAATTTTAATATTTTATTTTAAATGAAGTGGCAAAATCTGCAAATAAGAAAGAAATACAAAAGAAGTAATTAATTTATTATAAATTTAAAGACTAAATGTACAAATAAAAAAAAATATTTAATCTACTATCTATGTTTCTAAATATTTTCATTTAATCTACTATCCTTATTCCAAACATTTTTATTTTTTTACTTTAACTTTAATAATATAGATAGATACATAGATGTTCTCTTGAAACAATAAAATATCGATCTTGGCATTTAACTATTTAAATGAAAAATTGATATCGTATATTCCATTTATTCCATAATGTAAGATGCTTTAGTAAAGATTTGATATTCTGAAGTATAAAATGTTCTGCTATTTTAAAAATAATTTGAATTTTATTAAAAGTTGTTTAACCAGAAATATTTTACTACATTATTTTTATAATTGATTAATTTATATTAGATTTATATTATTAGTGATATTATTTTTAAGATAGTATTTTTTTTAATTTGTGTGCTTTATCCAAAATATCTTATATTATTATGGAATAATGGAATATAAGATATCAATTTAACTATGTTATTAACATCTTGATTGCACTATTTTAGCGTAATAATTAATCGTACCAATGACCAATCATATCTATATTGATTGCATTGATCACACCAACTACATCCGTTTTGAATTTTAGTAAGCACTAATCACACCAACTGCATGCAATTCTATATTTAGATTAGACATATATAATTCTACTCTTCTATAAGTATTAAGTAGGTTACATCTTAAAATTCTTAACAAATATTACTACCACCTGTCTTCTTTTTTTTTGCCAACATTTGGCACCTGTCTTTTTTGACCCAGCAGTCCATATATATTAGTTCTTCTATATTTCAAATCTGTATGTGCCAGATCAGAAGCCGAGTGACTGGCTAAGAGGCCTATGGCATTCAACCACCAACATGAGATTATGTAGTCATTTTCATTTTCATTTATTATATAATTTCTTTTCTTGTGTGCAACTATATAATCTCTATTACATCGATCATACATGTTGGATTTATAAAACAATTTATTTTATCCGGTTCGAGATCGTGGGATATGCATTTCAAAAAGGTAATCTATTCTTTATCTAACTATCACGTGATTACCAAAACAAAATTTATGGATGGACGAAAAACTATCGATTGCAAGCTTTCCCAAATAAAAAAAAAACAATACATCAAGCCTTTCAAAACTAATGGATAATGGACAGAGAACGTCTATCACGTCTAAATCACAAAAAATGTCTATAACCTCGACACAAGTACCAAATCAGTTACAAATTGCTTCAAACATATATGAAGATAATCTTCACTTTTAGTTGATGGCTGGAGAAACAAGATAAGTATAATTCAGCAAATAATTATCTTTTTCACTCCTTTCTCACTTTCAGCATGTGGGAATGAAAGTGACAGTTTCATTTGCTTTACAGAGCGCAAACCCTCTTGTGATTACGATGAATGTATATGTTACGCCATATCCCTGTTCGAAAACGCGGCCGCCTGACCGCGTAATCGTCCGCGTATACGTGATGCGTCTGCTTACCGTAGCGAGTTGATCCAATACGGTTGTCTTATACGCCGGACCGAGTTATGACAGTCGTGAGCGTATTTTAACATTACGCGCCGTTGAAAGGTGAAAATCGCGTGGTCCAGAAATCGGTTATTATGCGTTTATACATGTTCTTTATCTTTCTTTCTCGACAAAGACAAGAGAAATTGCAATTGCTTTTTCTCGAATCCAGTGAATTGAAACTAAATCCCTGTTAATCAAGCTCGACCATCTGTTGCTAACCTTTATTGAAGCAGATTCAAGAAAGAAAAACAAGCAACTACTCAAAATACGGTCGGAGTGTTATTGTCGGTGGCTTGGTTTCATCAATGTAGCCTCATGAACTTTGGTCTATGTAGCCTCAAGATGCTCTGTTCTTGACTAGGAGAAAAAGCAGAGAATCATCTAAACCCATTTGATTACATTTATCATTAAATGCAGTTGAGGTGGCTGACGGCACCACCACCGTGAGAGAAAAACAGTTTCATAGTGGTTGTTGAATAGAGAGAAGTGAGAGGAGTAGAGTTCCTTAAAACATTAAGAACAAATGTGGGCTCCGGTAAATCACCTGAATCCCTGATTCACCTCCGACAACATAGCCAAGATCTTCTTCTTATCTTATGATTTTGACTTTGACTTGCTTAAATGAGAATCCGAAAAGAAAGAAACACCTCCTTCCTTTGAAATCTGACTTTATTCATTTCCACCGTTTGAGAAACTAAAAAAAATATTAACTTTTTGATGTAAAAGCTGGATTTTAAGAGAATCTGGTTCTTTGTAATTTAAAGTCAAGGAAAAATATAAGAAACTTGTCGAAATTGATGTACTTTGAAAAATTGGGTGATAGAGAAATTGTAAAAATGAGTTTTTTTTTCCTTAGATTTCTCTTTAACACTAATAACAATAATGTGAATAATGAAATAATAACTATAATATATTATTGAATTTGGTATTTGTGATTTTTGTATATTTAAAATTAAATAATTCATTAAAAATTACGCCCCGCGTATTCCCCAATTTTTTTCCGCTTTTTTGATAAATCGCTAGGCCCGTACGTGCCGCACGCGTAGCGCCTAGCGAGTTTCCGAACAGGGCGCCATATAAATGCCACTCCTGAACAAACGGAACTATTTGACTACTACTCCAAGCGGAACTATTTGACTACTACTATCTCAGTTTTATACTAAGTATCATTTTAATATATTTTTTTTTTGTTACAAAAATTGTCATTCTAGAATTACAATACAATTTTAAATTTAATATTAATGACAAATATATTAATTTTATAAATAATATCATTTATCTCAAATACTATTGGTTGAATATACGCACTAATAAAATTTAAATACATTTTAATTATTTTTAATGTGTGTAAAAAATATCAAACTAATATTTTTTTATGAAACAGAAAAGGTATATACCACTTAGACCTGGATTAATAGAGATGATGGCAAAGCAGTAGTAGTATGTTATAGTAGTAGTAGATTACAGATAAATTATGCTCTCATTAATATAATTAATAAAATGTTTATTGAGCAGTAAATGATTTATATATAAAATTATCATACTAAATTAGTGAAAATATTTTTTTAAAAATTAATTTTTGAAAAATATAACTTTTTCAAAAAATAAAATTTTAAAATTAACTTTTGAAAAATAAACTTTTTCAAAAATATAATTTTAAAATTAATTTTTGAAAATAGAACCTTTTCAAAACTAGAATTTTAAAATTAATTTTTAAATAAATATAAAATTAATTTTTATTTTTAAAAAAGTTTGTTAAAATTTTCGTTTCAAATTTTTTTTAAAAGTAAACTTTTAATATGAAGTTTTGGATGATGTTAATCTAAATGTTTTCTTAATTGTTGATCGGGTAATATAAAATATAACTCTTATACTTATGATATTGTTCTGCCGATCAAGTTCTTGGTTGCGTGTGTTTTGCAGTTAGAGCATCTCCAAGAGCAACCTTATATTTGAGGTTTGCTGAACCTTATATTTGAGGTTTGTGGGTGACCTTCTCAAATGGTGAACCTTAAAAAAAACCTTAAAAGTTTTATATTTTTACATTGTAGTCCTTATTTTAGATAAGAATCAAAAAGAAGCATAAAACTTTTATAACAACTAAAATCATACAACAAAAATATTATAAACAATATTTATTAATAAATATAACATTCTAACAGCAAATTACATATAAATAAAAGACTTAAAATACATTATTATTCATTATTGTTATTATTTCCATAATGTTTCCATATATGGTCAATTAGCGCATTTCTAAGCGATAAATGAGCTTCTTTATTTTTTATTTGTAGATTACGAGCTAAAAATTGTTGAAACCGAATATTTTCGTTTTCCATTTCAACTTGTAGCACTGGCGCCGCTCTTGCATCTCTAATTGGTGCGTTGATGTCTCGCTCGTCTTCAATTATCATGTTATGCATTATAATGCAAGTGGTCATTATATCATGCAATACTTCTTTCTTCCAAAAACGACATGGCCCTTTGATGATAGCAAACTTGGATTGCAGAACACCAAATGCGCGTTCAACATCTTTTCGACATGCTTCTTGTCTTGTTGCAAACATTTTTTTCTTTGGACTTTGGGGATCACTTATAGTTTGAACAATAGTTGACCACTTCGGATAAATCCCATCAGCTAGATAATAACCCATATTATATTCTTGCCCTTGAATAATATAATTAGCTAGATAATAATTGTAATATTTATTTGGTTTATGTACTTTTATTTTATGCATTTTTATTCAGTTGTATTTTGTATTAAGTTGTTTGATGTAATATTGTATTGTATAATATTTGTTTAATATTATAAAATATTATGCTTTGTTTTTTATTTAAACATTTGTATATTTAGTTAAATTTATATGTATAAATTAAATTTATAAGAACATATATAAAAAATATATAAAGATACAAAACTGTATGGACTAAAATGATAAACAAGAAAGTTATCAAGATATTTTAAAAGATATACAAGTATAAGGACTAAAAAAATATGAAACCTCAAATATAAAGTTTTGTACAGTGAAACCTCGAATATAAAGTTTCACTGTACAAAACCTTATAATTTGAGGTTTTGAGGTTTCTCTTTGGAGCACACAAAACCTTATATTTGAGGTTATAAGGTTGCTCTTGGAGATGCTCTTATATTAATGACATTAAGATTTTAGAAGAAACTACCCTACTGTATTTTCTTTCCCGCCAAAAGCTTTTTGCTATAATATCATAATCTTACCAACAATTCGATCTAATGATTCGCAGTGAGAAATATATTCAGTAGAAGAAAAAGCAAAGCTGTGAAATGATTACAAGCATACCAAGTAATGCTCACATGAGAAAATGAGTTACAGAAAAGAAAAAAAAAGCAATGCTCACATGAGCGACAGCCGACAAGCCAATGTGCCCACGTGAAGCACCATTACCTCTATTTTCTGAGCCAACTCACGAAGTATGTTCAAAAAATGAAAAATGGAATTACATATGTCTTTTTATTGCTAACAAAAAAAAAGAAAGAAAGTTGTTTGTTGTGTAAGATTATTTTAAGCGTGCTATGCATACAGGCGAAGAATGGAATTACTCAGCTTAGCATAAGAATTTTTTTCCTTTTCCATGTTTTTTGCACGGTTAAAAGCAGAGTTGTGGCAATCGTCGTCAGTTTTTCATATGTATTGTTATTTTTAATGTATTATTTCATATGATCTGCAAAGATCTCTAAGTACAAATCATTGGCTTTGTGAACTTTAATATTAGGCCAATACTATGGCTAATATTAAGCACATCTATAGGATGCTAGAAATTTCACAAAACAATTAACATAAAACATTGTTAGACTAAATTTTAATAAATCCATTTGACTGAATAAATTTTTAACTAAGCATAACTGAATGGAATCGGAAATGGATACGTGGAAATGTGGAAATGAAATGTTTCGAAAGTGAAAATGTGATTTTTTTTAAGGAATAAACACGTTTTGGAAACATTTATTATATTGTTTTTTTCTATCTAGCCTATCTAAGAATATAAATCAACAAATAAAAAATTATGTTAAGTATACGAAAATAAAATACATAATAGTTAAACATCAAAATCATATTAAAATTTCTAAGTAGCAGATATCCAAAACTTAAATATTATGTAGATTAACTCAAAATAAAAGTATACGTTACAAAATTTGTTTTAAAAAAATTTCTTCACTTATCCAAAAAAGAATCACAAGTTTTTAAAGAGGACATGCAGGTTTTCATTGAGTTTCCAAAATGAAATTTTCAAAAAAAACAGAGTTGTAATAAGTTTCCACGAATTTACCAAAGATTCAGATTCCGAAACATTTCAATCTGAAACATGAAATGCAGCCTCTTCCAAATTTCCATGCAACCTGGCATAACAGAAAAGATTTTTAAGCCCTTTAAATTTATAACAGTCAGAGAAAAAAGCTCACATCGAAAAAGATATCTAGTATATGTATGATTTTTTTTGTGATACAGTTTCTGTAGATTATGGAACTTAATCTTATTAGTGTGTAGGGATTACAATATATATTACACAAGTATCATCACTAACTAGGGTTATATCATTTACACAATAGTCATTTCCATATATATAACTTGTATCCTCTATATCCTCCCTCAAGATGGAGGTACTCTTGTGACTCCAATCTTGGACGTAGCTGATATGAATTGCTGTCTTGACAGAGGCTTGGTGAGAGCATCCGCAAGCTGGTCCTTGGTAGAGATGTGGGCAACTCGAACAATGCCAAGCTGAATGAGATGGCGAATGAAGTGATAATCTATGGCAATGTGCTTCATTCTCGAGTGGAACACAGGATTAGCACAGAGATATGTGGCTCCAACATTATCACAGTAAATCACAGGAACAATTGGAACCTTAACACCCATTTCCTGAAGTAAGGAGCAGATCCATCGCACCTCAGATGCTGTATTCGCTACTGCCCTGTACTCTGCTTCCGTGGAAGATCTTGCGACTCCATTCTGTTTCTTAGAGGACCAGGAAATTGGTGTCGAGCCAAGGTAGATCACATAGGCGTTAGTTGAGACGTAGTCGTCACTGTCTCCGGCCCAATCCGCATCAGTATAGGCATGAAGAGTGAGGGGTGATCCCTTCTTCATGTAGACGCCATAATCTGGAGTCCCTGCCAGATACCGCAAAACTCTCTTAGCTGCTTGCCAGTGACACTCAGTTGGTTGATGCATGAACTGCGAGAGCCTGTTTACGGCGAAAGAAATATCAGGTCTTGTGAATGACAGATACTGCAGGCTGCCCACAATAGATCGATACTGTGCAGCATCGGACAATAGTGGACCATCTTTCAATGTGAGCTTTGGTGTTGTTGCCATCGGAGTAGAGACCACCTTAGCATCCAACATGTTTGTGCGAGCAAGTAAGTCAAGTATATACCGTCGTTGCATCATGTGAAGACCCTGTGGTGTCCTTGTCACTTCAACTCCCAAGAAGTAATGCAAGTCAACAGGATCTTTGATGGAGAAACGTTGCGCAAGCGACTGCAGAACAGAAGCTACATGTTGAGAATCACTTCCAGTGACAATAATGTCATCAACATACACAAGGATGTATGTGAATTGTGTTCCTGCAATACGAATGAAGAGAGAAGTATCTGACAAGGAGTTATGGAAGCCAATGTCGAGTAAGTGATGCTTGAGAGCTGTGTACCAAGCTCTTGGAGCTTGTTTGAGACCGTAAATTGGTTTCTTCAATCTACAAACATGCTGCGGTTTATCCTCATCAACAAAACCTGGAGGTTGTGTCATGTATACTTCTTCTTGGAGCTCACCTTGCAAGAAGGCGTTGTTCACATCTAACTGTTTAAGCGGCCAACCTTTGTTCACCGCAAGGTCAAGAACAGCCCTTATCGTCGTCGTCTTGATCACTGGGCTGAACGTTTCTCCAAAATCAACTCCATACCGTTGAGTGTTACCCCTCGCAACAAGACGTGCTTTAGGTCTCTCTTCTTCTCCATTTGGCAAGTACTTTGTTGTGTAAATCCATCTACAACTGACGAGGTTTTGAGACGGGTGAGAAGGAACCAAATCCCATGTGCCGTATTTGATATGTGCATCGTATTCAACTGACATGGCTCGACGCCAACGTTCATCTCTGAGAGCCCGAGCCAACGTTCGAGGTTTACCACCCAAGTGTTGTCGTGAAGCAGTAAGACTGAACTTCGTTCTTGGTTTCACTATCTGATTCTTAGATCGTGTGCGCATAGGATGCTGATTCGGAGCCGGTGTCGGGACGACTGGAGGATGATTTTGTGCGGTTTGGGTAGGAGAAGTATTTGAAGGTGGTTGATTTTGTGGTTCACTGGTTTCATTGACAGGGGTGGGGATACTTGAGGAGGAAGAAAGCGATGGTTGTGGCTGAGTTTGGGTTTCAATATTTTGGTGAGTTGGCTGGGCCTGGGTTTGAGGCCCATTATGATTTGGAGCAGTGGGCTCAGAATTAGTGGGAGAAGAAGAATGTGACGGAGAGTTAGAGGAAGGAGACGATACCTGAGTTTGTTGGGGTAACGGAGATGACGACGCCACCGGAGACTGCAGGTGAGGATCCAAACACGGGGGAGTCGAAGCTTGGTGGCTTTGTTGAGAGCGTAGAGGCACTGTAGTCACCGGGATGTGTATCGTCACAGGCGGAGTGGTCTCATCGACAGACACCGGAGTCGAGGATTGGGTCTTTTGAGTGAAGGGGAACACCGATTCATCGAAGACTACATGTCTGGATGTGTAGATCCTCTGAGTCGGTTGGTGAAGACAAAGGTAAGCACTTTGACTGGTGGAGTAGCCTAGAAAAAGACATGGTTTTGACTTATCCTCCATTTTGTTTTTGTTGTAGGGGCGCAACCATGGGTAGCAGAGACACCCAAACGTTCTCAGCTGATTGTAATTGGGAGCTTTCTGAAACAGTTTTTGATAAGGCGAATCGAACTCCAAGTTTGGTGTAGGTAGTCGATTAATCAAATATACTGCAGCAGCAAATGCGTAAGGCCAGTATGTCTTGGTCATCTTCGCGTGAGAGAGCAACGTAAGCCCCGTTTCGACGACATGACGATGCTTCCTCTCTGCAACACCGTTGTGCTCGGACGTGTGAGGAGGAGAGGTCAGATGAGAGATCCCGTGTTGTTGAAGGTAAGACTTTAAGGCTATAAACTCTCCACCATTGTCTGAGAATAATGTTCCAATTTTGTTTTGAAAACGATTCTCCACTAGCTCCTTATAGGCAATGAATATCTCCTTGACTTGGGATTTTAGTTTAAGAGGGTAAAGCCATGTGTATTTGGTGTAATGATCAACAAGAACAAGATAGTATTTGTATTGGTCTGAAGATAAAATAGGGGATGACCAAACATCTGAGAAAATGAGTTCTAAGGGTCGTTTAGATGTCAAACTCGAGTCAGAAAAAAATAGCTTATGGCTTTTATTAATCATGCAATCTGAGCAAGACATTGTTTTTTGCAGAAATTTGAGAAACAGGAAGAGAAAACTGAGAAATTGTTTTATTCAGAATGGAAAGGGAGGGATGACCCAAACGAGAATGCCAAGAAGATATCGTAGCCTTAGGAGTAGGTGACGCAAACATGGCCGCCGGAGAAGACTGATCAGTCGGCCATTGATACAGCTGAGCTCTAGCTCTGCCTTGGATTAACCGGGTCCCCGTGTTCAGATCCTTCACCTGAAAGGAAGATGGAAAGAATTCCACAGATACACGGTTAGTATTACATAAACCATATACCGAAATGAGGTTCTTGTTTATCTTAGGCACACATAACACATCATTGAGCATAAGTGGTTTAGTAGGAGGAGAGAGTAGTAGAACCAGTGTGGGTGATAGTCTTATGTGATCCATCGGCAATAGCAACAGTCTCACCTCCTTCATATGGTTGATGCAGGGACAGGTAATGGAGATCAGTGGTGATGTGGTGAGAAGCCCCACTGTCAAGTATCCAATTGTTGGCTGTGTATGCAGGCGCAGCAGCTACATTGGCACGAGGGGGTGCTTGCCATGGCGTAAACGGAGTCTGCTGTGCTGTCGCTTGATAGCTCTGGAACTGAGGACAGCGTTTAGCTCCATGTCCTTGTGTTCCACAAATTTGACACTTCCAAGGTAAGGTCTTGGACCTCTCGTTTGTTGTTGTTGCCAGCCTGGGTTGTGGTTATTGTAAGCAGGCCTCTGCTGATTGTTGTAGTTGTGGTTGTTGCCTTTGTGCTTCGGATAATAAGCAGGCTGCGGCTTCTGATGAGCAACATTCGCTGAGACAGGAACACTGGATGAGGATCCCGTGGCGGCAAGCTTGGCCTCGTGATGGAGAAGCTTCTCGTGGATCTCAGTAAGGGTGGGTGGTGTCTCACGTCCTTCAATCTGATCTACTACCTGCTTGTACTCTGCAGGTAATCCCTCAAGAACAGCATCAATCTGATCTTCATGATCCATAGGCTTCCCAAGGATAGCCAATTGATCAACTCGAGTGGTAATCCCTTGCATATAGAGATCAATACTCTTGTCTTCTTTCTTCCAATACTTAAGTTGCTGTCGCAGGTTCTTGATATGAGCCCTGCTTGGCTTCGCATAGGTAGATGCGAGTATCTCCCAAATCTGAGCAGCAGTGAGTGCTCGGGAGACCAGCGGTTGGATTGGCAAAGTGATAACACCCAACAGAGCACTATAGATCAAGCGATCTTGTCGTTTCCAGATCGTATGTTCTGGATTTGGTCATGTTTCACCTTCAACAGTGACCGTAGGAGATGGCACAACAGAGAAACCATCTAGATGGCCAAGAAGACCATATCCATCCACCAAAGCCTCGACTTGGAGACTCAACAGAAAAATTAGGTCTTTAGGAGCGACAGCTCTGATACTATGTAGATTATGGAACTTGATCTTATTAGTGTGTAGAGATTACAATATATATTACACAAGTATCATCACTAACTAGGGTTATATCATTTACACAATAGTCCTTTCCATATATATAACTTGTATCCTCTATAGTTTCCAACTTCCAAGTGACTCTTCAATCCACCTGGAGAAAAGGAAACAACTGGTAACATGGTTCTCCGCCAGTTCTGGTAGCACAGCTGATAAAAATGATCGATAGGCAGGTTTGGAATCAACACCTAACAATGGTCTCAAAGAGGATTCGACGATATGAAGGTGTCCTCCAAATTTGTCTTGCTACTCGTTAGCTTCAATCACACAAAAGGAACGTGCTCTGTTTTTAAAATAACACTCTCTGTCCGATAGCTCAGGATGTTAATTTTTTTTTTTTGAATAAATTTTACATATTATTCAAAAAAAAGATAATGTAATTTTGAAGCTGTTGCAATGGCAAAATTAGGGGTGGGCGTTCGGGTACCCATTCGGATTTCGGTTCGGGTCTATTCGGGTTTCGGCTTTTTGGGCTCAACAATTTCAACCCCATTTGAATATTTCAAAACTTCGGTTCGGATTCGGTTCAGATCCTTGCCGGTTCGGTTCGGATCCGGATAACCCATTTAAATTATTTTAAAATTTCACAAAATCTATAAAAAATAATATATTACATATAAACTTAAATAACATGTGTCAAAATATCAAAATTTAACATATAAATTAATTTGATTTGAATATTTGGCTAGAGAATCAATAAATATTTTCTCTGTATTTTTGATGTTTTGAGTATACTTTAAATATTTAGATATGTAATTTTGACTATCTGTATATATTTTCAATTATTTTAGACAATTTAAAAGTATTATATATATATATATATATATATATATATATATATATTTAGATGCTTTTTAATATACGTTAAATCTAAAAATAGTTAAAATATATAGGTATATTAATCTAGTTCGGATACATTCGGGTACCCGAAAAATTTCGGTTCAGATCGGGTTCGGTTCCGGTTCTTTAAATACCAAAAATTTGAACCCATTCGAATATTTAATTAATCACAGTTCGGATTTATTACTACTTTTTCGGATCGGATTCGGTTCAGTTCTTCGGGTTCGATTTTTTTTCCCAGCGCTAGGCAAAATCAGTTCTCTCCAGCCTCCTTTGATGGATAAACATTTATTTATGCAATGAATCGTAGTTTTACATGAACACCAATTTTGAATTTAATTTCGTAAAACCGAGTCGAAGTCGAGTCTAAACCAAATTCGAAACCGAAACGTGCCAATACCAAACCGACCTCTAGGGATGGCAAACTGGGTACTGGACCGCGGGCCCGGCCCGTTAGGGGTTGGTGTGGGGCGGGTTTGGGCCTAAGGATTCAATACCCGCAAAAAAGCGGGCCTTGCGGGATGGGCCTTGTGTGGTACCGGGTTGAAAGCGGGAAAGCCCACCTTATCCGCGGGATCCCACCTGTACCGCATCTAGAATCCTCGTCTTCTTCACCTGAAACAAAAAGAAAGCAATGAAACCTCGTTTTCTTCACCGAAGCATCTCTTTGTCTTCGCGGAACCACCGGAGCTTCTCTTCTTCCTCGAGCCACCACCGGAGCTTCATCGATCTACCACCGCATGCCGTAGCTTCTCTGCTTCGTTGAGCCACCACCGGAGCTTCTTTTCTTCACCGAGCCACCACCGAAGCTTCTCTTCTTCCTCAAGCGACCACCGGAGCTTCTCTTCTTCCTCGAGTCACCACCGGAGCTTCAACAATCTACCACCGCATGCCGTAGCGTAGCTTCTCTTCTTCGTTGAGCCACCACCGGAGCTTCTCTTCTTCACCGAGCCACCACCGAAGCTTCTCTTCTTCCCCGAGCCACCACCGGAGCTTCTCTTCTTCCTCGAGCCACCACCGAAGCTTCTCTTCTTCACCGAGCCACCACCGAAGCTTCTCTTCTTCCTCGAGCCACCACCGTAGCTTCTCTTCTTCCTCGAGCCACCACCGGAGCTTCTCTTCTTCACCGAGCCACCACCAAAGCTTCTCTTCTTCCTCGAGCCACCACCGGAGCTTCTCTTCTTCCTCGAGCCACCACCTTCTCCCGTCACCGACCAGAAGGTATATATTTTCTTCCTCGAGCCACCACCGTAGCTTCTAGACTTTATATATTTTGATTACAATTGCTGCATGTGTACTTCGTAAATGATAAAATAGAATGGGGCATTGAAACATGATTTTAATCTGATATTAAGTCATTGTTTTTTATTCTTTGAAAAGACGATTAGGAAATAGAATGGTGCGTTGAAACTGCTTTGTTAATACACGTCTCGTGATTGTGTGTTACTGTCTTCTCTTGAGTATGTCTCTGATATGTAGGAACTAGTAAAACTAGTAAGCATTAGTAGCATTGGTGTTCTTGCTTTGTTACAGTATTATAATTTGGTGTTCTTGCTTTGTTACATTGTTGTTACAGCAACGAAAAAGACTACTATGATTTGGTATTTTCTTTGTTTTATTACATTGGTGTTTTGTTTCTGGATAACAAGAAAAAGACTTTATTTAATCATTGGTGTTTTTTGTTTTGTTTTTATCAAGTCAGCAACGGCACATTAGATAGCAAAACAATGCAGTATTACTTTGTTATAACAAAGTCGCATAAATGGATTTTTTTGATACAAGACTAATCTTGTTTACTTTGTACTGTCATTAACTCAATGTTCTGATCGTATAACTATATGGTAAATGACGTTTATGTTTGTGGTCTGCTAAAATTCATTTTTGTTTTTGTGTGTTAGTGCAGGAAGAAGCAGACAGACTGTCTGAGACAGTGTATTATCCATTATCCCGCGGGACGGCCCGCAAAGGCTTGCTAGGAATGCGGTACGGGATTGGGCAGCTATGTTGAGGACCGCATCCCGCGCGGGACAGGCCCGCCGTGTACCGCCAGAAGACGAACCCGCAGCGGTACGGGACGGTACGGGACGGGAGAGCCCAATTGCCATCTCTACCGACCTCAGACAAGAAGAAGAAAAGAAATGCGGAGACGCATCTGCTGTTTTTCCGTGAGCACGAGATTGTCGTGTTCCATCGCTTGAAGATGGAGTTGAGCAACGAAAACATTCCATCTACCGAGAAACCCGTCGGACTCGAGTTTTCTCGTCAATGTCGCTTACCACAGTTTGCATCACCGATGGAATCTGTCCCATCTTCTCCTCAGGTTCCACAAGAGCTCACAATCTCCATTTTCCCCACCTCGAGTTAGCACAAAGATTGACCTCCGTGATCACCGCGACTGGACGCCGCCGGTACAGAGCGAAAGTGAGTGCGACGGCGAATCCGTATTCGAACACCGAGGCGGCGCGGCCAGAGGAGAGGAAGAGTTTGAGGATATTTTGGCGGAAGCTGAAAATTTCTACATGTCAGGCGGCGGAGATGGAGGTCCGCCTCGGTGGTTCTCTCCGTTACAATGTAGCTCACACGCTCCAGGATCTCCTCTTCTCCTCTACATACCTGGTTAGTCCTTTCGATCCATTTTGCTTACTTGCTTCTGAACAAAACGTGTTCCTCAAGCTAACCGAACTCTGAAATAAAAAAAACTACAGGGATGGATGGTACTGGATTAGGGCTCATTCGCCAGCATAGGAGACTTGGGGAGTAAGTAATGTTTGATTCTAACTTTACACTCAAATCTTATTTCTAATCTTATTGCGTTTTGATCATATATTTATATAGGATATTCGACGTATGGTGCCTTCACTTTCCAGCCACAGATCGTACACCTGCTCGAGGTCCTTCTTATCTCTCGGTTCATCACCGTTTTATAACCAAATGGATTATTAATCTTTATTTTATGTAAATTTTCAGACATTGTGAAACTCATTGAGAGGACAGTTAGGTCAGAGTACTACCGTGTCCCTAACAGACCCATTTACATAGTTGGAGAATCTGTTGGAGCTTGTCTTGCTCTAGATGTTGCAGCGAGTAACCCTGATATTGATATTGTCTTGATTCTTGCTAATCCAGGTACAAAATGAGAGTACTGGCTTTCTCTTGATTCTATTGTCTTGTTCTCATGATAGACAGTACTCTTTGATGCAGTCACACGCTTAAACAACTTCATGTTGCAACCTTTATCAAGTCTACTGGAAACGTTGCCAGACGAAGTTCCCAGCTTGATAGAAGATAATTTTGGGTTTAGAGATAGTAAAGTTTCAAGTCCTTCTTGTATAATCTTCTAGGTTTTGCTTGAAAGTCTGGGTATAACTGTGTTTTATTACATAGGTTATCCGTTTTCAGCAATGTTCGAGAGTATGCTGAATGAAACTGTCGCGCAGATGGGTGGAGGGCTTCTAGAAGATCTCTTTGCAGCTTCAGCTAATATGCCTGTAAGATTGCATTATAAGAGAACAAATGATAATATTGCATGCAGATCTTAGTGTTTGACTAGTAATGCACTCTTGTTTGTTATTTGCTATACTAAATTCATGAAAACAAATTATTTACAGACTCTGATTAGGATCTTTCCTAAGGACACACTTCTATGGAAGCTTCAACTGCTTAAGTCTGCTTCAGCATCTGCTAAGTCCCACATGTACACTGTCAAAGCCCAAACACTAATACTTCTAAGGTTCATAAATCTCTGTTTTCACTATTAGTTATAAGTATAGCTCACCAACAAGGATTAGCCTAGTGGCTAAAACTCTTTGATTGATAAAACTCTTTGTAAAGATTGGTAATATCTAGAACCTAAGATGTACCATTTGTCTGCTGCAGTGGACGCGACCAATGGTTACGGAACAATGGAGATATTGAAAGACTCCGTTTTGCATTGCCAAAATGTGAAGTTCGTGAGTTTGATAACAATGGACAGTTCCTCTTCTTGGTAAGATGCTCCTTATACAATATATTCATCAAGATTGTGTTTGCTTTACTAATCTACGGCTCGATTGGTCTAATATTTGTTTAGGAGGATGGGGTAGATCTTGCAACTATCATCAAAATTTCTTATTACTATCGCCGTGGGAAGATACTTGATTACATTTCAGATTACACTCTGCCTACTCCTTATGAGCTCAAAGAGTTTGAACAATCACAAAGGTAAGTAATACAATATTCTACTTCTAATAATAATAATAATAATAATCTGCTTCTGTTACTGTAACCAAACACTGAAGTGTTATGTTTCTCTGTCTCAGATTGCTAACAGCTGCTACTGCTCCAGTATTTCTCTCAACGCTAGACAACGGTACAGTAGTAAGATCACTTGAAGGAATACCTTCAGAGGGACCGGTTCTGTATGTTGGCAATCACATGTTGTTTGGTCTAGAACTGCGCCCAGCAGCGATTCATTTCTTGAAAGAGAGAAACATACTGTTGCGTGGCCTTGCACATCCAGTGATGTTTGCTAAAAAGATAGGCTCAAAGCTACCTGACATGCAGATGTTCGACTCAGCTAGGATAATAGGCGCAGTTCCTGTCTCGAATATGAACTTCTACAAGCTGCTTCGTTCAAAGGCTCATGTGGTTTTGTATCCCGGAGGTGTCCGTGAAGCCTTGCACAGAAAGGTAACTAATGATTCTCCTCCATGTTTAGCTTTTGAGAGGCTAAAGACCTAGTTTTCTGCAGGGTGAAGAATACAAGTTGTTTTGGCCTGAACATTCAGAGTTTGTAAGGATTGCATCTAAATTTGGAGCAAAAATCATTCCTTTTGGTGCAGTTGGAGAAGATGATCTCTGTCAAGTAAGCACAACTCTATTCTTCGTTCTTGTTTTAATTTGTTTCAGCCAGTAACTTTGTTGAGCAATGGAATGAAATCTCAGATGGTTTTGGATTACAATGATCAAATGAAGATCCCTTTCTTGAAGAACCTCATAGAAGAGATAACACATGACACTATTAAGCTGAGGTATTTTTATATATATTCAGTCACTTTTCAAAGATTGTATATATGTAACATTTGATGATAAAATATGATTAGGAACGATGAAGAAGGAGAAGTGAGGAACCAAGATTTGCATATGCCTGGAATCATTCCAAAGATTCCGGGACGGTATTACGTATATTTTGGGAAACCGATAGAAACAAAAGGTAGAGAGAAAGAGCTACATGATAAAGAGAAAGCTCATGAGGTTTACTTGGAGGTCAAGTCTGAAGTAGAAAGATGTATGACCTATTTGAAGACCAAAAGAGAAACTGATCCTTACAGAAACATACTGCCGAGGCTGCTTTATTACCTCTCACATGGTTTCTCTTCGCAAGTCCCAACCTTTGATCTCCCAAATCATTAAACTTTAGCTACTTAATATGTGTTAAAATTTTCGAACAACATTACTATATATACTAATACTAATGGAGATACGTGTTGTTTTAAACAAAACTATAGTTTGATATACTTTACAATGAATATCGATACGACTTCTTTAGTAACTTTGATTCAAATAAGTGTTTCTGTAGCCATGTTTTTTTTGTAAATCATATAAAATTCTTATACAAATATCTTCTATAACTACGGAAAGGTTATCAAAGGTTTAGAATTACCTCCTAATGTAGTAACTTTTCCCATTAATTTTATAACATTTCATAAATGCTGAGCGGTTTTCCTAAAAAGATGGTAGCATTTTTTTAACATGTTTGAATATGAAATACTTTCATAAAACTAGATCATAAAATATATATGTGTAGGATCCAGCAGCCTCTCGCTTCTGCTGAACTTTGGAAGCACAACCTTTAGGAGGAGGGAGACGCTGGTACCGTGGCTGGCAAGAAATTTATAACTTATTCATAATAGATTATTTACCTTTTGTTGACCAAAAAAAAAACCAGAGATAATTTTATCTGCAACATTCTTTTATTTGTTTCCTTCTAACAAAGGGGGAAACTATGTAGTGCAACCTTAATTTGAATCCTAGTTTCAATTGGTTACGTCAAAGTATCTTGGATTCTCTGGGTAATGATACTCCACATTCAACTGTAATTACAAAAGCAAAATAAGCGTTTGCTTTCGTGTAGATATTTCCCTAAAAGGAAAAAACGATATTACCAAATGAGTCTTTTCTAAACATACCTTTCCTTCGTCAGAATCAGTGTGCCGTTGAGGAAACACGACTCTCAAATCATTGTATAAATAGAATCTCCTCTCTTCATCATCCAAGCTTTTCTTTCGACCTAATTTTGAAGATTTCTTGCGTGAAGGGCAAACAAATTTAAGATGAAGAGCGTAGCGTAAGACTCCAGATTTTAAACAGTATTGTCCTGTTTCTCTGTAAGTCTGACGACATTTCGTGTTCTCACACTCACTTAGCGTATGGAATTCATGAACTGAATCAGATTTGACTTTTGTCGGAACAGAAGAGGCCAGAGTAACCTTTTGCCGCAGGAAAGTCTGATTATAACATAACACAATGATTGATCAAACATTAAATCAATGAATGAATCAAAAGCAATGAGATGAGATGTTTCGAGGCTACCTTTGTACCGTGTGGCATATCAGTTAGGTCATAGTTACAGAGGAAAGTGTGAAGAGGTGTCTTTTCAGGGTTACTCAGAACCTGCAAAACAGAGAAAGCTTCTATCATGAATTAGTCATCGAATTTCTAATTCATTACTGAGCGAAAACAGAGGCATGAGGGTACCAGTTGAATCCGACCCTTCATAGGGATCCGCAACCGGCTGTTAGCGGTCTGAGAATCAGAGTTATTCTGGTTCTTTTTCAATTTCTGTGTCCATAATTTATTCGACGAAGATGCACCAGAGAGATCTATGGAGGCATAGTATAACAAGAAGCAATCATCACCAACACTAGTTACTGAGAATGGAAGCTTCTGTGCTCTTGGAGAGATGTTTCCACCAGCAATACTAAGGATGGCAAGAAACCCATCGATCTGCTGTAAAGAAACAAGCAAAGAGAGATAGAGTCAGATGTTTATTACTTTTGCTTGGGCGTTGAGTTTTGGAGTAACTGAGACCTGATGAGTTTGCCCATATGAATATCTTCCTGACAAGAGTGACTCTTCAAAAGAACCAATCAACGATCTTTGAATGGAACGTCCACTCAAGCTTCTACCAAACCTTTTACATGGAGATGCATTGGCAACTGATTCAATACCTCTCTCCATTGAAAACTCTCTAGCATCATCAGACAAACTACGATGACCAGTCCAGAGTTCAGCTTCTTCACTAGTATTCCTTAAACAGACACCATCGTCAAAAATCTTCCCATTTTGTAAAGCTTTCATTCTCTCAGAAAATCTCGGACCAAGAGGTGACATAGATAGTGTGGGAGACACAGAGATATTCTGATGGCATGGTAACGCCTTAGCGGGTATTTGAGAGGTTTCATTCACTGGTGCATACAAGCAAGCGTCACCCTTTGCGGGATGAAGAACACTGGAGTCGTCGAGCAAAGGACCATCCGTGAAAGTAATAGAAGAAAGTTTACTACTCCTGTGTGATGAGGAGGAGAGATGTGATCTCCCGGAGATATTGGCCTTTTTGTGATCAGAAACACCAGGAGAAGTCACATGTTGGTTGCTGCAGCTGATATCGAGCTGGTCGCCTCTAAATGTCTCAGGGAAAAGAGTGTTGAGAGGAGAGCTTATTACTCGTTTCCTGACTAACGACGACCCACCAGTAATATCAACTTCATTACTAGATGAGCTAGTTCCATTTGACTCGACGAAACCAACTATCCTTCTAACATCACTTGGACTCCAAAGAATCTTATCCACGGAGGAGCAGAGGCTTCCCTGACTAGCTCCGGCGTCTGAATCATCATGTATAGTGGCGTTTACAGGGAGGCTTTGAGAAAAGCTGCGAGTTGAAGAAGCAGAGGAAAAAGCTTGGCGAGCTTCCTCATCTGAAACAGTCTGTGGAAGACCCATAACCAACCAATGCTCAAAGGCAGCAGGACCTTATCTCTCTTGATCTCTACCTTGTAACAGTGTTTCTAACAAAGGTAAAGAGCCCAAGTACCTATCCGATCCAAATACTCTAGTAACTATCGAGTTGATAACTGTTACACTCCCCTGAAAAATGAAATGAACAAAAAAATGAGAAGAAGAATTATCAAACTACATATATCCACCACAACAATACAGATTGAATCACGACAACAAAAAAATTGATCAATGAACATTATTACTGATATAAAATCCTGAAGCACACAAAAATTCAAAGAGATGGTATGATTCACTAAAGCACACACACACATAGGTGTATGTATTATTAGAACAAGACACAATCACAGAGTCTTCTTCAAAACAAACCAACACACAATCTCATCATCTTTCAGCTCACATAAGAAAGCATCTGATCAAACAATGAAGAGCAATCTCTCTCTCATCATGGTTAAAAAAAAAAAAAAATGGAGGATCGTATTCGTACGCAGTGATGGATGGAAGGAATAGAAACGAAATCCAAAATCGGCGATCGATCGATCATTCAGGGAATAATAATAATGTAGATGATGGTGAATGAGACCTTGTCTTTTGATCTCTCACCTTCTTCGTCGTGCTTATAAACAAAGCCCAACGTCGTCGCATCACCATTTCCATCGCTCTCTCCCCCCCTTTTTCTATTTTTCCCTTCCTTTTTTTCTTTTTTCTTTTTACTTTTTTTTTCTTCTGGAAACTCATCTCGTTTACAAATTACAACCATTTCGCCTAATTTTCGATTTTTTGTTTTGTTTTGTTTTGCCAACGGCATTAATAAATAATTGAAACGTTATATTCCTTTTTCAGTCTCACGCAACTCACACAATCACCATATCTCAGAATGTAACAGGAGTAGTATTTTAACGCAAAATTAGGCACCATCAAATATATTTTGGTCAAACTGTGCTCATTTCTTAACAGACGTGAGAAATCAGATCATGATATTACTGCTGTCCTTTTCACTTCTCATAAAATTAAAACAAATACCATAATCAGAAAGAACAAAATAATAATATCCTTTTAGCTCTAGCGCATTTTAACCATACTCAATTTTCTACTCCAAAACATTACTTTAAATTAAAATATGTTTAATCTCTATTCCACTTTTAACTTCAAAATGAAATAATAGATAGGGTTTCTCTATTTAGAGAATAATTCCACTACTCTATTTTAGAATTGATTTTTATTTATAAAATGATATTTTAAATCTTGAATTTAATTAGATCATACTTATATAATATTTAACAAATAATATAATGACATTAAAATGTGAAAAGAAATACGATATCTCATAAGAAATTATTAATAATTTATATATAATTTTTCATAAACTAATAAAAAATATCAGACTAAACATAATAAAAATATAAAATAGAATAAATGATTTAGTAATCTGATAAATTAGTTTTAGAACCATCATGAATCAGTAAAGTATTGCCCAAACGATGAAACTATTTAATTTAAAAAATTTCTTGCTCAATTGAAATTCATGAATAAAAAAACACTCCCTCTGTTTTTAAATGTAAAATGTTTTACATAAAAGCATCAACATTAAGAAATTTATTAATTTTTTAAAAATAGTATTTATTATATAAATTCAACCAACCATAAAAATGCATGCATTATTTTATTGGATACATAATATTCAATAAATACAAAAAGTGCATTGAAATGTGGAAACAACTTATATTTTGAAACAAAAGTTTTATTT
The DNA here is from genome assembly GCF_000801105.2 of Raphanus sativus. Taxonomy (NCBI): domain Eukaryota; kingdom Viridiplantae; phylum Streptophyta; class Magnoliopsida; order Brassicales; family Brassicaceae; genus Raphanus; species Raphanus sativus. The sequence goes on along the minus strand of NC_079514.1, from coordinate 31,213,228 downwards.
TAAACTACTTATAATTAAAAACAGAGAGAGTATTATTCATTATGAAGTGCATTAGTTGAACATTTATGAGAAAACATATTCTAATACTTTTTTGTCATCAGCATAAATTACATATTCATATAGTTTTTGTGATTCATTTCGGCATCTCTGAATCCATAAAGACGACGAAGATAGGTTGCTTCATGACTGTCCGCCTTTGTATTATGCGTCTGAGGTATATGGATTAATTCTGAACTGTGAAAATTTTCTTTCAAGACTTTGATATTTTCTAGTAGGTTGCAAAAACTGGTCATTCCTCTTTGTTCGAAACTATTTTCACCAATTAAAAATAATCCATTATAAACGTAACATTAAACTGATGTAAGATTCTTCATGCATTCTATTGCCTATATAGAATTTACGTCAGTTTAATACTCATTATATATAGGGGTTATTGCAAAAGTGACTCAAAACTTGAATTCAAACAGAAAACTAACCTTTTCTTTTGACTCATTTTTTTTTTGAGTTTTTAACCCCACATCTGCATTTTATCTACGAAAATGCCATTAACCCTTTTTTTTTTTTTTTTTTCGAAAATGGCTTCTTTACTGTCTCAACCTCATTTTCTTCAAGTATTTACAATATTGCCACTGCCATGAATAGTGGGAACAACCTTGTACGAACTGTTTGGAGCTTTTAATGCCCTTTAATGCACGTAAATCTCTTTACACTCTCTCTGTTTCAATTGTTATGAACTAAAAACAACATTTCTTTCACTTTCTCTCCATATTCATCCAAAAAACTGAAGCTTTTGATTCAAAATTGTTTGGAGCCATATTTCTTTCGTTTTGACTTACGGTTGCTTTCGTTTGAGGTTCTGGGTGGTTGGAGAAGACCCTGTGTGCAAACAAAGTCATCTCACCTAGTTGAAGGTACGAATTTGAATTTTTTTCAAAATCTGTTCGCGTAGAAGACTTACAAGTAAGTCATCTGTATGTAGAAGACTTACTGATGAGTCTTCTGGTCAAACGGACGACTTAAACTAAGTCGTCCAGCTTTGTTTGGTGAAAAAAAACAGTCCAGACGACTTATATATAAGTCGTCTACGAGAAACAGGCTAGTTTTGCATTTGACCGAATCGTGTCAGATCTTTGACTATTTCTGGACGACTTATAATTCAGTCGTCTCTCGGAAAGTTAAAATTTCAATATTTTATTAAACTAGACGACTTACGTGTAAGTCGTCTTAGGTTAGTTTTGTAGTTGAAAAATAAAACTTCATAATTTAATTTTTACCAGACGACATAATATAAAGTCGTCCCGTCAGAAGACTTAATTTAAAGTCGTCCGGGGAAAGCAAAGTCGTCCAGAATTTTTCCCAATTAAGTCGTCCAAACCTTGCTTATCCCGGACGACCTTAAATTAAGTCGTCTAGCTGGACGACTTTTAGTTAAGTCGTCTGGAGAAAGTTAAATTTCAAGTTTTATTTTTCAATTACAAAACTAACCTGGGACGACTTACGTGTAAGTCGTCTAGTTTGAATAAAATATTGAAATTTTTACTTTCCAGAGACGACTGATTTATAAGTCGTCCAGAAATAGTCAAAGATCTGACACGATTCGGTCAAATGCAAAACTAGCCCGTTTTTCGTAGACGACTTATATATAAGTCGTCTGAATTTTTTTTTTTAACAAACAAAGCCGGACGACTTAGAATTAAGTCGTCCCTTTTAATTTTCAATTGCAAAAGTGACCTCTTTAGACGACTTACCTTTAAGTCTTCTAGACGACTTAAATCTAAGTCGTCTGCGATAATGTTTGTTGAACTTCTTCATTTTCTCTATGTTTACTAATGTGTTTTATTTTGAATATTTGCAGATGATTTTTAAGTTACATGCAGTGTATGGAGAATGGTTGTTGAGAGATTTCCGTTGGGATTTTGTGGTTGATGATCTCAAAGGAGCAAGATTGTTTTTATTGAATGAAGATTCAACACATGCTGAACTTGTTGCAATGGCTCAAGAAGATTATAACCTGGACATGAGATCAGTGACTGTGGAGATTAGCTACTCATTACCAGCAGAAATGATGATGACTCCAAGCAGTCCTCCCATTCATGTTACAAGTGATAGACAAGTTCGAAACTTGCTCGAGATACTCAAAACGCATAGAGTATGTCTTTGTGTATCAAGCCGCAGCAAGGTGGAAACGGTTTCAGAGAAAAGAGAAGAAGCTGGTGATAATGATGAAGCTGGTGAATGGGAAGAAGATGTTGGTGATAATGATGAAGCTGGTGAATGGGAAGAAGATGTTGGTGATAATGATGAGGCTGATGAATGTTTTGAAGATGTTGGTGATAATGAGTCTGTTGAAGATGAAAATCAAGATGGGGAGGAGGAAAATGGGGAGGAGGAAAATGGGGAGGAGGATGCTGATAACACTATTGTTGGTGAAACGGATCAGAATGGTGGGATTACAGTCTTTATGGAAAGGTTCTAGATGAGGACGAGGAAGATGATGATAATATTTGTTTTGAAGAAATTGAAAAGACATATGCTAAGACAAATGCTATTGAAGGAGGAAAATCGGATTGTACCAGCATCTATGTCAACCAGAGTTTTGTTAGCAAGGATGCACTGCTTTCAGAGCTGCGGTTGACAGCAGTGAGGGGTAGGTTTTCTTTCAGAATATACAAATCAACAAAAACTCTCCTTGTGGCAATATGTCGGGTTAGCGGTTGTGGATGGAAGATCAGAGCGAGTGTGAAACATGGGTCAAACACGTTTGGGTAACAAAGTATGTGGAAAAACATTTATGCTCAATTGGAGACCGAATCGCTCAGCGGAGACACTGTACTCCAAAGTATGTTGGTAGTCTTTTCATTGATCGTGTTGGGATCATTGATGGGATAACTCCACAGCATATCACTGATGCAATGAAGAACATGTTTGGCATGACGCTTGATTACACCACTTCATACAGAGCACTGTTATATGCACAGAAATTGGTGAGAGGATCAGCAGAAGAAGGGTATTCGCGTCTGCCTTCATATCTCGAGCAAATCTCCATTGCAAATCCTGATTCTATCACGGCTATAGAACTTGATTCTGAGAAAAGATTTAAGTATCTATTTCTCTCTTTTGGAGCTTCTATCAAAGGTTTTAAGTATCAGAGAAGGGTCATTGTGGTGGATGGAACTCACCTAAGTGGAAAGTATGGAGGTGTTATGTTAGTTGCAGCCGCACAAGATGGCAATTTTCAGATATTCCCATTGGCTTTTGGGATCGTGGATGCTGAAGATGAACCTTCTTGGGAATGGTTTTTCACAAAATTGGCTAGTTGTATATCTCATGACAAGCCTCTGGTGATAGTCTCTGACCGGCACGCGGCCATTAAAAGTGCGTGTGAGAAGGTGTTTCCTTGGGCAACCCGAGGAATATGTTATTATCACCTTCAAGATAACATTGTCAAAAAGTTTAAAGGGAAACATCTCATGTACTTGGTGAAAGGGGCTGCTTATGCGCACACGGTTCACGATTTTAACCGGTACATGGCTGAGATACGGAGTGCAAACCCGGAACTTGCAACGTATTTGGAGAAGGCCGACGCCAAGCTATGGTCAAGGGTTTATTGTAAGGGGAACAGGTTCAACATAAAAACAAGCAACATCGCTGAATCTATTAATTCCGCACTGAAGCGAGCAAGAGGATTTCCGATTCCGTTCCTGCTGGAGTTCATAAGGCAGAAGTTAGGAAAATGGTATTGGAAAAGGAGACAAGATGCTTTGAGTCTCCCAACTGTACATAGCCGGGGTGTTGAATACTTGCTTGCTGTTCGATCAGAGATAGCGGATACGATGACGGTCGAACCAATTGATGGATGGCGTTTCTTTGTCAAAGGTGGCAAAATGGACTGTGCGGTTGATTTGGAACATGTAAAGTGTGGTTGTGGTGTCTATGGAGTGGAGAAAATACCTTGCTCTCATGCTATAGCAGCTGGAACACATGCTGGTGTGCATATCGACACACTTGTATGTCCACTTTACTCAAAGAATCATCTGTATGCAGGATACTCAGAGAATATATATCCTATCGTGTCACAACATATTGAGGAACGAGAATGCTTTCCTCCAAACGTAAAGCGTGGTCCGGGAGACAGAAGAAATCAAGATGGCAATCTTGGTTGGAGCTATCTAGGATGAGGGGACACAAACCCAGGAAGAAACACAGGGCACGGAGATGCTCAAACTGCAAGGAAACTGGCCATACGAAACCACAATGTACACAACCAGTTGACTAGTTGTCCAGACGACCTAAATATAAGTCGTCCAGTCTTGATTACCCGTCCAGACGACTAATTTCTAAGTCGTCCAGTGTTTCGTCTACCTTCTACGAAGTCGTCCAGTGTATTAGACTACCTTCTACTATCCCTTCAAGTGTATTTTTTTAGACGACCTTTTACGAAGTCGTCCAGTGTATTTAAGTCGTCCAGTGTATTTAAGTCGTCCAGTGTTTAGACTACCTTCTACTATCCCTTCAAGTGTATTTTTGTAAGTCGTCCAGCTGGAAAACCTTCCAGACGACTTATTGTAAGTCGTCCAGCTGGAAAACCTTCCAGACGACTTATTTGTAAGTCGTCGAGCTGGAAAACCTTCCAGACGACTTATTTGTAAGTCGTCCAGCTGGAAAACCTTCCAGACGACTTATTTGTAAGTCGTCCAGCTGGAAAACCTTCCAGACGACTTATTTGTAAGTCGTCCAGCTGGAAAACCTTCCAGACGACTTATTTGTAAGTTAGAAAATCTATACAAGTTAGAAAATCAAATAAATCATACATGCCCACAAACATACAAATAGATTTGTGTAAACAAATAGTTCAAATATACAAATAGATTTGTGTATACAAATAGTTCAAATATACAAATTGATTTGTGTATCTATACAAGTTAAAAAATCTATACAAGTTAAAAAATCTATACAAGTTAAAAAATCTATACAAATTGATTTGTGTATCTAATCATACATGCCTACAAACATACCACCATCCTCATTATCTTTCAGATGCTGATCAACAAGCTCCGTCCATATAGCCAAAGCCATAGTATCCCTCATAGTCTTCGCATTGGACCTAGCAAAGTCTTTAGGGCTAAAGGGGACCCCAAGAGCATGACATTCAATGTACTTTGCAGCGTACACGCCACAATCACCATTGTTGGCCGTGGGTACATCTTTGAGGAGTCTCTCATAAGTGTATCGCTCCAACCCATGCATCTGGTCTCCGCACTCCACAATCAGATAAGGGACCATCTCGAGAAAAGGCTCCATTATCTCATCCCATCTTTCTGGTATGGTAGTTGAAGGTATGCTGTCCCAGACGACTATGTGCCTCTTAGGGATCGATATCCAAATAGCCACCCAATGTTTGTTGTCCAAGTTCAGTGGCGCATAGATATCATCAATGTCCTCCCCCCCTTCTTGTTTGATTGGCAAAATGAAGGCATTGATCCGTCATACAAACTCGCCGCCCCACTAGGTAGCATTTTTCCTAAACCATTGTGATCAGACGACGATGTTTTGAAGACCAGATACTGTTCTCTCCAAGACTGGGTAAAGTTGTGATCCAGGAAGCACATTCGCTCGCTCCGGAAACATTGTGGGTTCTCCTTATACCTCTGCCTCAGCACATTCATCCAAGCATCTATATGCTGCATATAAAATAATACAAGTTAGAACCTTCCAGACGACTTACAAATAAGTCGTCTGGAAGGTTTTCCAGCTGGACGACTTACAAATAAGTCGTCTGGAAGGTTTTCCAGCTCGAAAACCTTCCAGACGACTTATTTGTAAGTCGTCCAGCTGGAAAACCTTCCAGACGACTTATATATTTACAAATCTATACAAAGACAAGTTACCAGACGACTTATTTGTAAGTCTTCTGGAAGGTTTTCCAGCTGGACGACTTACAAATAAGTCGTCCAGCTGGAAACCTTCCAGACGACTTATATATTTACAAATCTATACAAAGACAAGTTACCAGACGACTTAAGATAAGCAGAAGACTTACTACGTCTTCCAGCCATGCTTTGGATGTCCGGAGTTTTTGATACCACCAAGTTGGTGATGTACGTGGTTTGTCCTCTTCCTTAGTGAATAATCACTGCAAACAAAAAAGCAATCAGTTTTGGTAGACTAAATCAAGCTATTATGGGTAAAGCAATCACTTACGGATCAGTTTTCAACAATCAGCGAGCTCCTTCATCTTAGGTCTGTTTAGTGTGGGAAATGGATTATACTTTCCCACTCTAAGGAGTTTCTTCTCTCTGCCGTATAAGGAGATATCTGCGTGGGAGCAGGTTTCTTCGTTCGTTCACTCCTTGCACGCACAGAAGCAGTGGGAGCTGTTTGGTCCAATACAACCAGGCTCGGTTCTGAAGCTGAAGCTGGATCGGTGGAAGCGAAGCTCGGTTGTTGATCGTTGGAAGCGAAGCTCGGTTGGTCAGTGGAAGTGAGAGGAACAATCTCTTTGGAGGTGACACCATCTGCTTTATCCTCCGGCAAGATCTTATATACCGAGATCGCCTCATCTGCTGTATCCTCCGCAACAATCTCTGCAATAAAAGAGAAACAGTTAACCCTGGACGACTTAAATAAAAGTTGGGAGAGGATTTGGTTCCAGCTGGAGTTCAGACGACTTATTTGTAAGTCTTCTGGAAGGTTTTCCAGCTGGACGACTTACAAATAAGTCGTCTGGAAGGTTTTCCAGCTGGAAAACCTTCCAGACGACTTTTGTAAGTCGTCCAGCTGGAAAACCTTCCAGACGACTCTTATATTTTACAAATCTATACAAAGACCAGACGACTTAAAGATTTGATATTAACCTCTTTGGGCAGAGGAGAAGGCTGTTTCTTTTGTGGAGAAGGCTTTTCGTTTGAGGAGCAGGCTGTTTCGTCTGAGGAGCAGGCTGTTTAGTTTGAGGAGCAGGCTGTTTCGTTTGAGGAGCAGGCTGTTTAGTTTGAGGAGCAGGCTGTTTAGTTTGAGGAGCAGGCTGTTTAGTTTGAGGAGTAGGCTTTGCCTTTTGAGGAGCAGGCTGTCTGGTGGGAGGAGTAGGATGATTGGTTTGAAGTGGAGGCTGATCCTTTTGAGGAGTAGTCTGTTTGTTACTAGCCCCGGTTTCTGGGGCTGTGTGGGTAGGGTGTTTTTTACTAACCCCGGTTTCTGGGCTTGAGGGGTAGCCTGATTGGTGACACCAACCTTCTTCTCCACAGCTTCCAATCTATCGGAGATCTTCCTAATCTCCCTGATGCACTTCTTAAACCCCTCTTTCATCATGTCACCTAAGTCCTTGAACATGTTTTCTAACTCCTCTCTGGTCACCCAACTAGCCTCTTCTCTAGCCTCTTCTGTAGCCTCTTCTGTAGCCTCTGTAGGAGCCTCTTCTCTAGCCTCTTTAGGAGCCTCTTTAGGAGCCTCTTTACGAGCTTTCTTCCGAGGTCTCTGATTGTCTTCCTCCACCTCCTCCACAACCATCTCTTTGGCTCTTTTCGATGGAGTCACAAACTTGGGTTTTGTACCAGTGACTTCCCAGCAATCCATGGTCCACTTCCACGGTCTCCGATCATACATCACTTTAATGATGTTCTCCGCGGGCACGTCATCAACCTCAGAGTCCCATTTTGGCCACATTTCACTAATGTCCTTCTCAACAAAGTGATCACGCGGGTCTGCAGTAAATAGAAGAAGAATCGAGTTAGATATTTGAAACAAAATACTAAATAGACGACTTAATTATAAGTCGTCAACTAAGTCGTCCAGCTGGACGACCTTCCAGACGACTTATTATAAGTCGTCTACTAAGTCGTCCAGCTGGACGACCTTCCAGACGACTTATAATAAGTCGTCTACTAAGTCGTCCAGCTGGAAGACCTTCCAGACGACTTATAATAAGTCGTCTACTAAGTCGTCCAGCTGGAAGACCTTCCAGACGACTTATAATAAGTCGTCTACTAAGTCGTCCAGCTGGAAGACCTTCCAGACGACTTATAATAAGTCGTCTACTAAGTCGTCCCAGCTGGAAGACCTTCCAGACGACTTATAATAAGTCGTCTACTAAGTCGTCCAGCTGGAAGACCTTCCGGACGACTTAATTAAGTGAAGATGGAAAGGTACCTGACTCAAGATAGCAGCTTTCATGAATCTGCGGCCTCTGCTGCCGTCGTAAGCCAGAATCGGTGGAGACGGACTGTTTGCTCTGGGTAGACCAATACTAGCACCCAATCCCGGAATAGCTTCGTACGCCCAGACCTGAAGAACTTGTATAAAGCCATCCACGGTGTAACAGCCAGTAATATCTTTGTTCCACAAAGAGTCCATCAGCACCTTAAACGCGACTCTCCCCCATGGATAATTCTCAAACCTTTCTAAATCCATCACTAGCCTTGCGAGAGTAGCTCGTGTAGCGCTTGAGAACTTTTTCCCTTCAATGAATCCAGTGAAGATGGAAAGGTACGCGAGTCGCTTGCGATCTTCCCTGGACCAATCCCCGCATCTCTTCAGTGCTGCTATTATCTGATCAGTACTTGGCCCAGCTTCCCGATGAACTCCCATCATCTCCCAGAAAGAAACCATCTGTGGGGTAACTTCACATTCTGGTGTCTCAAGGTCCTCGATGTAGTCGCAGTTTAGACCAGTGATGTTTTCAAACTCTAACAGTGAAACCTCGCAGGTTCTGGACCAACGAGACACCACATCTCGTACTTCTTCTTAATGTCCAGCTTTAAACGAGCAAGTGGTGAACCAGCCTTGAAGCCCAACCAAATCCCTGCTCCTTGAACTTGATGAAAACTCCCAATCTCGACTCCTTGAGCTCTTCAAATTCAGCATCAGTGAGAGCTTCCCTAAGAGCAGTATGCAACTTCGTGTTATCCGTATGATACGAAATGCTATTGTGGGTTCTGGCTCTTCCCCTAATGTGTATAACCTACGGGGGAGTTCTGGAATATCCATCCTTTTTGTCTGCAAAATAATCAAAGACAACAATAGAAGTCAGAACACAAGCTAAATCAATCACGCCTTAATTGTTACTCCAGACGACTTAGTAGACGACTTAAATATAAGTCGTCTAGAAAGTCGTCCAACTGGACGACTTAGTTGACGACTTATATTTAAAGTCGTCTGGAAAGTCTTCCAAATGGACGTACTAAGTCGTCCAGGTTGAAGACTTTCCAGACGACTTACTTACAAGTCTTCCAGTAGAAAAAATTTCAAGCGGACCTGATTAGTCGCAGAAGGAGTTCGAGTACTCGTCATTGTGGTTATAGATCTGAAAAATAAACGTGAAACGGTGAGAATGAGTAAATTGAAAGAGACAACGTTTTATGTTCATCTTTTCCACGAGTTTGATGACTTACCGGCGTTAGGGTTTACAGAGAAACGGCGCTACGGTTTACAGAGAAGAAGCGGCGGCGCTAGGGTTTAAGAAGCGGCGGCGCTAGGGTTTAGAAGAAACGGCGGTGCTAGCTAGTGTTTAGAGTAAGCGGCGGTGAGAACGTTGGTGAGCACGGTGGCGAGGCGACGGTTTGTTCGGAAATAGTGGAAGCGGGGGCGCTAGGGTTTAGAGGAATCGGCGGCGCTAGGGTTAGAAGAAGCGCGGCGACAACGGTGAGAATGAAGTGAGATAGATAGCCGACGTTGAGAACGATGGTTGTTCGGAAATAGTGGGAATTCGAATCGCCTTGATATCGCCGGTGAGAGAGAACTGTTAGGGTTTCTGTTCGCGAAAAAAAAAAAAAAAAAAAAATCACCTATATATTGGGTAAATAATCCGGTTAGCTTTAAAAGTACATTGGTAAACTTTAAGGTTTTGGTTTAGACGACTTATTCTGGCTGATAATGTACATCAGACGACCTAATATTTAGTCGTCTGGGAACAGAAGACTAAATATTAAGTCGTCCAATACCCTAAAATGAACCCTAAACTAAAATGACTAAATTAACTTACTAACCACGTTATAAATCAAATTATACTTCAATAGTGTTTACTATACACAGAAACGAACACGCCTAGGTAATTTTAAAATTTTCAAAAACGTTTAAATGCTTTCCAAACTAACCCTAGAACACATACAATACTACAACATATGTTGATGAAACATAAACTAAAGAATATCATGACTCACTACTTCACTCATCTGGGCTGAAAACAATTGAAATTTGTTATATATAATTATATCTCTTTTAAGACATATGTTAATTACATAATTCCAAATTTTCACTTATCAAAATATTTTCTACAAAATTTTTAAATATGTTTAAGAATAACTGTCCAGACGACTTAACTTAAAGTCGTCTGGACGACTTATTTTCAAGTCGTCTGTTTACAGACGACTTGCGAGGGGTAGACGAAAAAAAAATATCCGTTTTTTTTGTTTGTTCACAAAGGAGATAGTTGTAATTTCAATAGCCTTTTAAGTTACTTACTTTCCTTTGACCAAGTTGGGGTACTCTTTTGGGTTTGACTCCAAGTTTTGAGTCACAAT
>NC_079514.1:31091820-31202617 GCF_000801105.2 Raphanus sativus | reverse complement strand
TATATATATATATTTATGTATATTAATTTTATACTCTTAATTTAAGTATATATAATTTCATTTGAACATTTAAATTTTTAAAAACTGTTTATATATTAAATTTAGTTATTATGCAAAATTATTCTGAAATTATTAAGTAAGCCTATTCTTTACATCAATTCATATTCTTATAATCAAAATGCGTATTTTTGTTTTCGAAACTTTTAAAATATTCTTTATTTCTATAAATTGCAAGTTTTTATATTTCATACTTTATTACATATATACATTTACTGTTTGGATTTTTGATTATAAAAATAGAAACCTATTTTGTTATTTTAAATACTTTTATTTCTATAAATTTCAATTTTTATATTTCATACTTATTACATATATACATTTACTGTTTGGATTTTTGATTATAAAATAAAAGTAATTTAAGTTTACTGGATCGAAGTGGATTTATATTATTTGCTTCTAATGTAAAATGTATATAATCCATATTATTAGCAACACAGAATCGACAAAACTAACGTTATGTAGCTATCCTTCACCTTAATCATATTTATTTAACTTACAAAAAATTGATGTCGATTAGTAGACAATTTAAATGGTGATTAGATCCAGCAAATAGATTTTATAGGGTCAAGATTATCAGGAAACAAATAAAACCGGGAGTTACATATTTTTATTTGATTAATTAAGATGTATTATGCAGTTATCAAATTTATGGTTCCTGATTATTAGGAGGTATACGTGGTGGTCATTTAGAGATTAAATTTCAAAGCAATTAAATTAAAAAGATATGTATTATTGAAATAATAGTTGGACACAACTAAATATCAATAAGACATGTTGAAGATTAATAGAATAGATATATATATATATATATTATTGAATTTATTGTTAAATTTGATGTTATACATAAATTTTACTTTTCTTTTTTAAATTTTGTTTGATCAGATTTTTAAGATTAATAGATTAAATTTTAGGTATATATGCTAATCTATATTAATAGTTGGCTTGTTTATTAAGAAAGTTTAAATTTTAAGTTTTGCTATTGTTATAGTGTGTATTCTAATTCTACAAGTTATGTAATATAAATTTATTATGTATTGCATTCATTTAAATTATATATATATATATATATTTTATAAATTAATATATTTTTAACACCTTTTAATTCACTTTTGGTGTTTTATAATTAATTTGTATATTTCATTTTGTGTGTTTTTATTTAATAAAGTTATATATTTAAATTCATTTGTGTGTTTGCATTGGTCAAAATTCATTTACAGTTTTACAAACAAAATATACATGTTACTTATTAAATTTTCCTCGTAATGGTTAAACTGTTTTTATATATTCGGTAAGTCAGTGATAACTTGAGAACTTTTATATAAGATCTTTCATTTTGCTTCTCACACTCGTCACGTCTTCCCATCTATTGGCAGATGCGTATACACTTGCCAGCAGAGTATGAGCACTCGAATCACTAACTTCCACTTCCTCCAGCTTCTCCGCTACCCTTTCAGCTAACTCGACATTCCCATAGTTCCGAGGAGCAGCGCTAAGCAAAGAGCAGTACACAGGAACTAAAGCTCCACCGCTTTCATCTCTCATCTTATCTTAGCAGTTCCTCTGCTTCATCTAAACAACCAGCTCTGCATAGTAGGTCAATCATACAGCTATAGTGCTCTGTTTTAGGCTGGATCATCGAATAGAAAACTCTACGTCCTTCTCCCACAAACCCACCGTGGTTTACAAGCTGTTAAGAGCGAGACAAACGTTGATCTGACTTCAACCCTTTCCATCTTGTAGTACAAGTCCATCGCTCTCCTTGACATCCCGTTGACGGCAAGACCGTAGATAAGCGATGTCCAAGAAGCAGCGTCTCTGTCCTCCGTTTCATAGAAAACCTCCAGAGCTGTCTGTGTCTATGAACCCACATTTTGCATACATGTCCACAAGAGCAGTAGTACCAACCACTTTATCAACTCTAACTCTGTTCTCATATATGTAGCCATTGATCCACTTCCCTAACTCTAGATCCCCCATCTGCGCACATCATTTCAAAAGAGAGACAAGCACGAAGATATCGCGTCTAACATCAAAGCGGTTAAACTGAACATACCCATTCATCATAGCCGTCCACAGAACAACATCTCTCAAACAACTCTACCCTCATCAACCCTACCGTTACTAACAAATTTTTTCCCCTCCTCATCGATTCAAAAACCTCTCTGGCCTTATCTAGACACCCGCACATAGAGAACATATCCACCATCGCATTCCCAAACTCTCTGTCAACAACAACATAACCTATGAATCCAGGAACAGAGAGTCTTAAGACTCTTAAGAGTCAAACCATGTCTGAGAATGATTTCAAAAGTATTAGAGTGTGCCCGTGGATAATCTGGGTTAATTTCGGGTTACCGTAACAGTTTGAGATTTTTATCCAGTTTTTCATATTTAGGTTTTTTTATGGGTGGGTACTTTTATTGTTTGGGTAGGGTAGGATAGGGTTTTGGACAATATTTTTAAATCCGACCCGACAATCTTTTGGATTATTTACTCATTGCGAGTGAACCGCAAGTTAATAGATTAACTAATTTTACTATATAATATATTAGCTATAAAAATAAAAATAAAAATATTAGTTAAATATTTTATGAACGTTTTAAAACATAAAATATAGTTGGACATGTATGTATTTTATGTTTAAAAACATTTAGAAAATATTTAAATTTTAGTTTCTATATTTTTATTTTTTCATTTGACATACAAAATATCAAAAATAGTTTAGTTATTTTAATATTTTTTTGTAAGAAATGAAGAATTATGACATATAAAAAAATATTAAGATTTAAAATTTATAAAATATATGAATGTCTAATGTGTATAGTAAAATTAATATTTAAGTCTAAAATAAAACAAAAGTAAAACAAATTCTAAAACATAATTAATATTATTATTATTATTATTATTGATAATAAGAAGAAGAGATAAGTCCGAAAAGTCGGTTTCGGTATGTGAGTTGAGTTGGGAGAAAGATATATGTTGTGCGTGGTTTGAAGGACCGACCAGAGATGTGATGAAAATCAAGAAATCCAGTAATAATACCTTTTCCTTATCCCTGAGAGGTTTTCCTTTTTTCTTCTTTTTAATATGTCAAATCTCGTTTATAAAGCTAAAGCAGCCTCTCTGTATTTCTTCTTATTGTGATTGATGATGATGATGATGGGAAAAAAACGTAGATTGATGATGATGATGGAAGAAGGGCTGCCCCACGACGTGGTAGAGCACATCATGGAGAGACTTCCGGTGAGATCTCTGCTGAGATTCAAGTCTGTATCAAAGCAATGGAAAACAACGATCGAATCACGAAACTTCCAAGAGAGGCAGTTGAAGCATGAGGAGTCAGGAGGAAGAGATCCGGATGTTCTCATGGCGACGGAAAGTAGTCAAAGAAGATATGTACTGGGTTCGTCCTCATCGGTCAAAATCCCTAATCCTTGGGGTAAGGAGAACCCAACAACAGGCTACTTTGTGTCCGATAATAGCTGTGACGGTCTCGTTTGCCTCTACCATCCCTTGGAATCCGGTTATGTCTTCAACCCCGCCACGAGATGGTATCGACCTCTCCCTCTCTGCCAATTGCAACAAGTCAGGATGAGCCAAGGAGAGAGTTACTTTGAGCTTGGGCACGGCCTCTTTAAGCTTGGATTCGGCAAAGACAAGATAACATCTACTTACAAGCCTGTTTGGCTATACAACTCTTCAGAAATAGGCCTTGACAACGCTACCACATGCGAAGTTTTCGACTTTGGCGCCAATGCTTGGAGGTATGTCACTCCCTCTGCTCCTTATCGGGTTGTTGGGGTCGCCGATCCCGTCTTTGTACACGGTTCGCTTCATTGGCTCACAGATTGCGTGGAAACCAAGGTTGTATCTTTTGATCTTCACACCGAGGCTTTTCAACTCGTCTCTTCCAAAACTCCCTTTCCCGCCAATTCACATGATGAGAATCCTTACTCGATCGTCTTGTGCAACCTCGACAACCGTCTGTGCGTGTCACACATGAAGTGGCCCGACCAAGTCATATGGTCCTTCAATTCAGGCAACAAGACTTGGGAAAAACTTTACTCCATCGATCTGGTTATGAATTCTTGTTGTTTTGATTGCTCAACAATATGCGCCTTCCGTCCACTACTACTTGTGGATGGAGGAAAGAAGAAGAAGAAGAAGAATTTGCTCTTTTATGACACTGTATCAAGTCCATATCTGTTGATACATGACCCCGAAATCCAGCCAGACTTATTTACTTTCAGGTGTGCTCAAGTCATGAGATTTCTTGTTTGTTATTTCCAGAGTTTAATCTCTATTTGATTTCTTTTTTTTTTTCCAAAATTAACTTTGGGTTTTGTCTCTCCAGGCTGACTTCTTTTGTTTCCAGGTTTCTTGTTCTTGTTAGCTTTCTTCTTTTGTGTTTTGGTTGTTCAAAGTTAGATACCCTTCTTCTCATGCGACACCAACAATACTTCTTAGTAAACAGTCTCATGCATGCCTTGTATAAATATGTTTGTGTCGGTTCACACTTTCAATTGTTTGTATCAACAACATAGGCATTCTACTTGAATAGATAGTTACATGTTTCTCCCAGGAAGTAGATGAGTAGTACGATAGCTTTTACAGATCCTCTTTAGCTATCTCAGAGTCATTATTGCAGTTTGCTCTGATCCGTTTGGATTGTAGAGAACACATGGAAGCTTCCCAACATCTCTTGAAGCCAGGTGTGGAATCACTGTCAGCTGTGGTAGCTTGATCAGAGATCACTTTCTCTTGTTCCTTTCCTGTGGTGGTCGAGTCTACTGGACTTCTGATAGTAGAGAGACCTGTGTATGAAACCAGTTCTATTTGAGTGCTTGAGGAAAACAATTGGAGTTTGGAACAAGTATCTTCAAATTTTAAGAACAGTTAAAGAACTTACAGTCAACATAAACGGGGTTTCACCAAATCTCTCTCCAAATTTAACTGAATCTCCAGTCACAGGATTAACAGAAGGTTCCTTTTTCAGATGAGAAAGCATGAGAGAGTAGAACCGCCGGGGAAACACAAGGCCTTTCGAATGTTAGACTTAATGTGTAACCTCTTTGCTTTGCCCTTCTGGTCTATCTCTACTAGTGATATAAATCCCTGAAAAGTTCATAAGAAGGTTACCGAAAGACCATAGCCAAAGTACTTCAAAAATGTAGCTTATGGCTTAGTTTGAATACAATAAAAAAGTGGAAGAGAAAGCTCGAAGAACAGTAAACATAATGTTCACCTGTTTAAGCCAGAAGTCTTCAGATTCTTTGTCTGCCCAACAGTATATAGTCCGAATGCCAACACTACGAAGCCTCTTCATTAATTCTTCATAGACGAGTTTGCCAAAACCCTGAAAAAGTATCGATAAAACCTCAATCTATTTAGTTTTCGATTAGGTTGCTATCTTCAGTAAAACCAGTTGCAAAAAGAAAAAGATAAACTCTACTAAAACCACTTGAAAGCAAGTATGCAACCATTGAACACAAGATCTATGGTAAATCATTTAACAATTAAAGCCGTTACTATTTAAAATGAGAAAAAACGAACCTTTTTTCTGGTGGGTAGATGTTACAGCAGCAAGAGGTATCTCAGCATACTGTGTATCAGCAGGAACTATCTGATAGGTGATTGCAACTAAGATCTATCCAAAAAAAAACACATACCAATGATAATCAAATCTTACAGTTGCCGGCAAACTGCTCTTATATTGTAACAAAATAGCAAACTATTGAGTGCACATAAACTAATAGAGATTCATCCAAGGCCTCCTCCTAGGCTGCTATTAATCAAAAGGTTAGAGAATAAAACTAAAGGCTTATTTACCTCATCTGAGACTCCGCACTTCAGAACCAATGAGCAATACTTGCTGCAAGATAGTATATCACAGCGGACTCTACAAACTGAGTAAGTTGAAGCTCAAGTTGTTGCCATCAGAAGAAGCTAAGGTGGAGAATGAGGTGGAGGAAGAACATTTCCATCGTTCTCTCTAAGAAGATCCAAACTCTTTGCAGAGCCGTGCTCATCATGTAATGAAAAAGGCCAACGCCTTAGGCCCCCATCATATCTTAGGGTCCTATACTTGAAATATCTGTTTTAGTTAGTTAAACTAGTATACAAATTTCTTTTTAGTTTCAAAACTGGAATATAGTTTGTTATAAATATGTCTGTGCTGCTGTTAACTATTACATGTTCAGGATCATGACACTGAAATTTTAGTAGTTAATCTAAATTCATAAAATTATCTTTTTTACATATTTTTGTCCAGTTCTTTTAAAAATTTGTAGCATCAATCTTGTTCATTCATATAATTCTATATATCTAGGATATTATCTTAATATTATTAACTTTTCCTTTAAAATTTCTAAATCAACATACACTTAATTAGATAATTATAAACAAAATAATCATAAATAGTCTAATTGTTATTTATTTTCAATCAAAATGTATACCTTCTATTTTGTATAGTTTAATACATTTTTTGCTAAATATTAGTTTAATACATATTTTCAAGGTTTTATATAATAAATGTTTAGTACTAAATAAGGAAATACTTTCTCGGCCTTAGCCCCTCTCGACTAGCTTAGCACGGCACTGACTCTTTGTAACAACACTTTCTTCTTCTTCCTCCTCTTCTTTGGATAACTAAGGTTTGATTTTGGGGAAAACATGGCACAAAATCCAATCAGTTTCTGAAACTGTCAATGGGAGGCTAATTTCATCCATGAACCAATTATGTTGTGAAGGTTCGTCTTCATCTGACAAAAGAATATCACCGGACTCTTCTTCGTGATCGAGAAGAGTAAATGGACGTTTGATACCGACTAATGCATCATTATTCTTTGGATCTAAAACGTCAGTTTCTTCTCCGGTTTGTTTCCAGATACTATGACTAGTAACTCGGCTACTAAGTTTTCTGCAATAAAAGTACCAATGCGTTTCTCTTGGGTAGCCTGAAAGAACAAAACGAAACATAGATCAAACATTATTTCACTAACAAGATAAACCTTAGACAAAAGTCTAACTTTTTTTTACCCTTTTAACATCTCATAAATAAAACCCTAGATTATAGCAATGGGGAAAAGTTACCAGGCAAGTCACGAGGATGTTTTGAGAAAATATCATGACACTCTTCAGGTACATACCGTACATTACGAACCTTCATTGGTTCTTCTTCCATAACTTTTTTGATCAATAAATATTTTGATATCTCACAATCTGTTGGACAAAACCTGAATCCTATAGGCAGACCTCTGAGTTTTAGTTCCATTATTTAAGATTTCGTGATGCGAGAGATCGTTCTTCCTAATTGGTTGGTTATATAGTGTCTGCAGGAAGTTATAAACAGCCAGGTAATAACACCATGCCACACGCATAATTAACTAGCGTGTGTAATAAATTAATGATATTAGCATGCTTCCTTTTTGTAAGCAAATAAAAGGTTACAAATTAATGAAATCAATTATTTATGGTAATCGTTTTTGTAATATTTTTATAGTTTTTAATAACATGATTGACTTGCTTAGAATTTTTTTTATGATCATGAGTTGGCCATACCCATATTTATAGTGCCTTCAAATATTAAAATTTATTTATAGATTATCGTAGCATTGGTAAAGCTAAGAAAAAACAAATTCATAATTTTATAATATATATAGAACTACAATTCTAATCTAGAAGGTGATTTAAAATGTAAACAGTTTGGACTCTAGAGTAGTAAATATAACTGTAACAAAAAACTATCTAAATAAAGCATGTCTTGAAACAATAAGTACTAGGTGATTACCCGCGCCTTGCGCGGGATGAAAGGAATAAAAGAAATTACAAATTTAATCTATAGATATTGAAAACACGGAAAATGACATATTATACATAGAATAGATTAGCATAAGTAACATTGATATCCAGATTAATGTAAGGAAAACTAATTTGGAATGAGATATTTACTGAATTTTTCAAATAACAAAAAAACTTACTGAAGTATTCGGATAAAGATAACCTTATTATAGTTGATAAACAGTAATTGTCTTATTATTGAAGTTAAGTCGTTATATTTCATTAAAATTATAATGGTTTTGAAGTACATAAAAATTGTAAAAGAAAATAAATATATTGAAGTAAATAATATTAAGTTGGAAAACAATAGAAAAAAAAAGAAACTAATATGAATTTTCAAATTTAGTGGACTTATTAAGACTCAAAATTTTAAAATAGACCCTTTATCGAACCTTAATATTCATTATAATTCAAAATACATATGAGCCTCTTCTAATTTATCTTTTATTTATAAAAAGTGTTTTTACAAAATTTTAGGGATTGCAATAAATTTAATATAGAATTCTTTTTTGAATGTATTTTACAATTTTCAAGATTGCTCAAAATGTTTTATATACGATATTTTGATATTACAATATAAAATAATGTATATTGTCTATCCCAAAATAAATGTCACATATTCCATAAAATACAAAAAATATTCATCAAAATAAATTTCATGTACTAAAGTTTTATAATATAAAATAATTATGAATCATTTATATTTTTCAGTCCTTAAAATGGCATGTATAATTAAGAATCATAAAGAAATTTAATATCAGAAAAATATGAATCGTTTATATATAGTCAAAACCCTATCAATTGTGACTATTGATATCATAGTATCCTACTAATTTTGTATAACATTATAAAAACCCTACCGGATTTGATATTATCGTTCATATCAACACACGTAACCAATTAACATGACCAAAACATTATGTTAAGATACATCACAAAATCGTGACCAATTAATATGACCATGCTCGAGTCAACTTTTTATGATGTACTATGAAAACAATAATATAGACTTGTGATTAAGTCAAATAATCAATGTTGCCTTTATGAATATTCCATTTATAGATTTCCGAAACAATCACACAATTAATACGATTTTCTCCACAATTAATTGTAAAGACATAATGGTACATAGATGCATAAAATGAAGGATATACTATATGTTTTAGGCAATGGCATGACTGTAATAAGTCTAGGCAAGAAAGGGTTTTTGAAAAAAGGTTGTGAGGTGGATTGTGGTGATGCCAAGTAAGTAATGGCAAACTTGTTAATCACACATAATTAAAAGGTTTATTTATAAATGGTCTCCTCAAATAATAAGAAGGGGATGAAGAATATTTGGGGGGAATTGGTTTAAATCTATTTTATTTTAGTTTGTTCATATCAAAGAAACTTTCTGTTGTGGCTATTGGAATTGGATTCTTGAACTTGATACTGATGATGAGGAAGAAAAAAAGGAATGTCCTTTTTGTTTCTTCATAGTTAAGGCAGAGAAGAACTATGAGTTGTAGTTTGATTGGAATTTCAAGCATCCTTTAAAAGGTCGGATCAACAACAATTGGGATATAATCTTTATATATAAAGTACAGTTTCTATCCCTCTTGGGGTGTCCACCTAGGATGCCATGTCACAAACTCGAATCATGTAAGTGTGACACGTGTCTCTCTTTAAAAAAAAGTTCTTCCGACCACGGCTAATCGATTTGAGTTCTCCTAATCTGTATCAAAGTCCGGCACCATTACAGAGTCGATTGGATTCATGCATCTTCATTAAGGCTCGCATTTACACTGATTCCCCTCTCCTTACATGATTTCCGATTCAAGCAACATCATCATTCAGTGAGCTATAAATATGTGAGTCACCTTCCATGAATTTCACCAGTCCATTCTTCTAAATTATTTCCGGAAAAAAAAAATCCGAAATAGGAGTAGCAAGGGCTTTTCAGCCATTCGCCGTTTTGGAAACCGGCTCCACCGTCGAAGCGCGTCACCTGAGGGTTTTGGAAGGCTCGAGGCGGCGAGCTTGGATCTCTACATGCGATCCCTGAACTGAAATAATTCTGATGAAATCCCTCACGGTTCTCCTAAGGAGGCGAAGAGCAAAGAAGCTGCACACTAGCTTCTTTTTCTTTCAGTCTAAAGAATGGTGTCTCTTTTGGGCATCTTGACCTATTTTTAGTTTGGTATTTTTCTGAGTCATTCTTTAATTAAAGCTTAGAATCCATGTCTTTACTTCTCTTTTTAGATTTATCGGTTTTATTTAATTTGGTTCTCCAGCTTCTGTTGTTTCTTTTGAGATTTCCACCAAATATGTTGTAAAGTTCTCCTTTTTGTCAAATTAAATCAATTGTACATCTTTTAAAGACTCCAATGCAATCAAGGCTTTAAGGACATTCCTTTGGATTCTGCTTTAGGTACTTGTATAGATATTCATAGTTGGATCTGAGTTTCTGAGTAAACTGAATATTTTCTTGAAAAAGTGATTAAAAACAGTTAATTCATACTTTGTTTAGTTTGGTTCTACTGACTTTCAGACTAACCACCAGCTTTTCAGGTTTGAATCAGTTGGATTTGTAATTCTAATATTGGTTACAATGCTTTGTCTTAAACTTCCTTTTTAACCTGTTGGACAACTATCAAGTTTTCAACTTGAACCAAAATAAATCTAAATGGCGAAGACTGATAGCTCTGTCCCTTTTCAGGGCATAACGAACAATGTTATTTGGAGACTCAAATCCTACAAGAATGATTGGATCAGTGGCTTCAGAGCTGGATTTAGGCATGTTCCTGTCTCTTCTCTTTTGCTTTCACAGAATATGTTACTGCTTGAGAGAGATAAGGTTGATCTTCATTTATGAAAAAAATCTAGGATTCTAGCACAAACAACATACATATTCTTTGCATCTCTGATTCTTGTAATTACATCTGGAGAACAGTTAGAGAGAGATACTGATACATGAGATTGACACTTTTTCTCCCCCACTTACTATATTTCATGTTACCAAGTGTAACAATAAAACTATCAACTTGTGTTTTCTTTCTTTTGCAGTTGTCCAGCAGGGAAGATCATAACAGTTCAAAATTTAGTGTCGACAGCATTGTGTGGAGTGATACACCTTCATCTTCAATTTCGCCAAGGGCATACATGATTTGGTATCAAAGTTAAGAAGTATCATCATAGTTTTTGCTACAACCTCACTAAAATTATGAGCTCCCAAATAAATAAGTGCCCGTGTAGCTGATCTAACTAAAAAAATAATTTCCTTAGCTTCGTAATAGATTTCCGTTACAGTAATTATTCTCCTTCTATCCAATTTTGCTGTTTAGATGAACTAGGCTTCAGCAAACATCATAATAGGAAAACAATCTGAACAGTTACACTCTACTTACTCTTACTATTGTTTTTAAAGAATTTGTGCTGGACTTGAAAAGTTAAGCCTGATTTCTTCTATGGTTTAACCATCCTAAATTAGATGATTTGTGCTGCACTTTAAATTTAATAGATCATGTCTGCGTTGGATGGCTTAATGATTCCAAGGAATACATAGATGCTAGGAAAGCCATGGACGACGTTGGGATCTGATTCTGAAGATCAGGTGCTTTCCTTTTAGTTGTTTATTTACATGCTCAGACATAAGTAAAACTCTACTTACATTCTAATTTTGCCGGGTGCACTCTTCCGTATAGTGTATACATTCCTTCCTCTAGGGAACATCATGCTTGCAGAGGGTCAAGAATCAGAAGCTTCGGAACCTAAGGACGAGAAATCATGGTTCCATCTAGGCATCAAGGTTGTTTATGCTAATGCTAAGGTAAGGCTTCGCCTCACTTTATTCACTCATATTTAACCTTAAACTGAAGCATATTTAGATACCAGTAGAAAACTTTTTAGTATATGAGTTATGACAATGTATTTGGTAGCAAGAATTCATCTTTGAGAGACGTTAAGCGATACTGTGTTAGGACTCCACGTCTTATCATTGATCTAATTAAGCTAGGAGTTTTAACTCTATCTGATCAGTTCAGTATCCTTTTATTTATTAGGTATGCTCTTCGTTGATGCTTTCGATCTCTTAGGAAGAAATGAACATTTGATTGCATTAAAGCAAAATTTAATCATATATTTTAAAAAGAAGGGGAATACTTTGTTGAGACTTCCAATATCTTTTTTTTTTCAGCTCCATCACCAGGTGAGAGACGTTGTTTTCAGCAGCTCGGTATTGTCTCACCAAGAAGCATTGTTAATATATACATAGCTGCAGAGAAAAATTAAAACTCAACTTTTTTCGCCCCATAAAAGCTATAGAAATCTTTCACGATCAATGGTTTAACAAGGTTTCCTTATTGTGTTCTCTTTGGCTAGATTTCGTTTGATTTAACTTATAATACTCCAGATTTTAATTTAGAGAAGTGTTGTGAGTATTAAAACATTATAAAATCTTTCAACTCTAAATCAAATCAACGACAATATTGAGTATCCTCACATATCATTTTTAGTTATATAATTCAAATTTGGTGGAAACAACACTAATCTATTAACATAATCATACTCACAATCAAATGAACATCAAAGAAAATTTACACAAAAAATTATATCTTTGATAAACGCAAATAGATCACATCCCGTCCGTAGGGCGGGTTTCCCCTAGTTAAGAAAAGAAGAAAATTGTCTTAAGAAATGGTTACAACGAAATACACATTCAAATCTAGTAAATTTGGGGTTGATTGGAAGGATCAATAGCTTTATATTTTTGCTGTAAAATTAAAACTATTTTTTTTTTTGCTGTGGCTGTTAATAATTCGGTGGTTAATTGGAAGGATCAATAGCTTCTAATCAACTACTATTCCGTTTATAACCGCAGAAGCCGAAGAAAAGGGAGGGTGCGGGAGGCGTTGACGCGGTCCGGCGAGTAACGCTAGTGACCCGAGAACCTCTACCAAAACAAATATCAACAAAAATTTGAGAAAGGGAAAAGGTAGAGTGCATGTGATTCACGGCCGCTCAAAAGCTTTTGTTACGAATTTTGTAGGTGAATTAATTATACAGCTTAATTTGGTCTCTATATTTTTTTTTGTTTACATGAAAATTATTTTAAAATAATCCATATGAAGAGTAAAAATATTGCAGATTTATTTACAGTTTAGCTATTGGGACCAAAACACCCGGAAGAAGAAAAATCAAGAAAGAAAATAAAAATTAGGAAGAAAATCAAACCTAAAGAAACATTATAAAAGAAAAGGCAGAGAGATATTCGATCCAGAGAAACAAAGGTAATGATGATTCATCAATCAATGCTGTATCAACTGTGAGAGAAGCTTGAGAAGAAAATCAATCTCCTTTTGCGAAAACTCAGGTCTTGTAATGGCAGCAACATCATCCTTCGAAGCTGCTGATGATGATAATGGTGATGATGGTGATGGTGGTCGAATCATCATGAGTCTTACTGACTCTGAAATCTCCTCAACAAAGTCTACAATCACTCCCTCAATCCCCATCACATATTGCATGTACACTGCCTCCCCCACATTGCTGCAACACACCAATTTTGGAATCAATACATCAACTAAGAGTTTAGAGTCAAGAGTTTGGCTGATAAGAAAGAAGCTTTACTTGAGTTTGCCGTATGTAAGGAGAGAGAGGTTAGATTCTTTGATCTTGGGAATGGCTGATGGGTTTCTGAAAACTCCTTTTACCTCTGAAACAATGCCTTGTAGCTTTCCTTCCAAGCAAACTTTTATTGCTTCTTCTAGTGAGTTTCTTCTCTCATCTTTGTACATTTGGTTCCCCGCATCAGTCAGAAAGTAAACCTAAGAAAACAAACCATAATCATAATCAGCATTTTGCATCAAAAAGTATCCATTTTCTGAAAATTAGGATTAAAAAACTTTAGGAACATACAGGGTAAGTGCTCTGTAGTTCCCTAACAAGCTGTGCTGCATCTGGTTGGAAACTTGAGAAGATCACTGGTCTGTCTTTTGCATAATCAAACACCACCTGTAGTTTGTGCCACACGCAACAAAATGGAAACAAAAAATTAGTTGAAGAGCTTTTTTCACTTATAATTGGTTGGACTTAGTGTTATGATCATACATACCTGAAGAACTGTTCTGAGGACATGGACAAGAAACTCTCGTTCATAGACAACCTGATCGTCGAATTTCAACTCGATATTGAACCCTAGAGATTGCTCAACTCGTTCGAAAGCCTCTTGTAGCGTACAAAGGGGATCATCAGAGTCAACGTCCCATTTCAAAACCTGACCTTCTTTGGATTTCCTCATAAGGGTCTTCCCAATTTTCTCAGCTTCTTTCTGAGGTCCATAGAGGAGAAACTCAGAAAGGCTCAAGTCAGTCACTCTACTCTCATTAACAACACCCTGAACACAATAAATACAAAAACAAAAGATCCATCAATATAAGATCTAATCTTGCATTAGTATTAAAAAAGAATCAAGATCTAAGAGGAGACTCACATTCTCTTGAGAGTAGATGAAATCATCGTGGAAAATGACTGGAAAATCATCCTTTGTCACCTACAAAAACAGAAACAACCACACACAAAGCTCTTGGATTCACTTTTCGTGGCCATCTCTCTTTCTTGAATCTTCTTGTTCATATGTTCATATCTATTCTAAGAAACTATAGATAGAGGAGAAACCAAAAACATAAAGATTCAAAAATCAGAATCTTCTTCCACACAAATCTAACCCTTATAAAAAAAAAAAAAACCCTAAAAGATTAACCTAGTCTAACCAGAGGTCTCGAAGAAACCAACCTGAACGTCGAACTCAATGAAATCGATGGGAAACTTGGCTGCGGAATTGAAAGAGAGGATAGAGTTTTCTTTAAACCCTCTGGTTCTCCGATCAGAAGATTGCAACACATTCATACCATTTCCCCTGTGTCCGATCACTGAAAATCCAGGCATCTTAAACGATGTCGGTTTGCTCATATCTAAACCTGAATAACAGATACCAAGAACAACAAGAAAGAAGAGTGTATATAATATATATTAGCAAAACGATGAAGGCTTGCCAGCTTTATATATTTATTATTACAAGAATCATTATACAGTATATCTACTTGCCAAAAACTAGTAATATCCTGTAATAACTACAAACATTAAAAGCAGATTATATGGATTTGCCGTGATACACAAGTTAGGTTTACGATATGCTACCTTCGGATAACCCGTACACGGAATCAGGGAGGCTGGGAACGTCAGCGACGAGGACGGTACGGAGAGCCATTTTCTCACGACTAAGCAGAGAGATCAGAGACGAAAGAGAGGTTTCGAAATGTGTGTGACGATTTCTTGTTTCTATATTCTTGAATTTGTTTTTTTTCTTGGAGTATATTTATATAAAAAAGGTGGTGGAAGCTAAAAGGGAGCTGGATCTTCTCCGCGTACCGAATATTCCATTCCACGTCAGCATTGTGCCTTTCCTGATGCTTTCTTCTTGCCGTTTACGGGATTTGGTATGACTAAGACAAAAGAGTCCGGTTCACATCTTATACGTGGCTCTGAGTCATTGGATATAATTCTATCTTCCACGTCTCACTCATTAGGTGTCTTTTTTATTTATGTCTTAAAGAACTTTGTTTGTTTTCCAAACTTAGTGAAATTATTTGTTTTTATTTTTAAAGATTCCTGCCTAAATAGAAGAAAAAAAAATTAGAGGGGAAGAAAATAGAAAACCAGGAATTTTTAAAATTAAATTAGTGTGGAGCTGATTCACGCCTTCACGGTCGAGCAAAAGTAATACAATGTATATTTTTTAAGTATTAAACAAAAGAATAAGAAGCGTTTTAGACATAGTAAATGGAATTACAGTTGGAAAAATTAGCAGTAAATAAGTTAATTACTATCCGGCATTCCAGCTACATAATCATAATGTAATTTAGAAAACGTGATAAAAAATATTTTGTACATGTAGGACTGGTCAAAAATCGACGACCTATTATTTCTTCTGGATTGCTGTTTTAAAATATTTTCTCCACGAAAATCTGACATATACTTTATGCAATATCTACCTGTCAAGATGCTGATAAAACTTCAAATTGGATTATTAATTTATTTTAAAAAATTTCGTTGACATCATCTAGATTATTATCTATTATGGTTGGCTCGTGGTCAGATCCAACAACATGTGAGCTTTCTGCTACTCGGATCCACGTCATAAAAACTGAAACCTATGTTTTTTACAGAAACAGATAACATAATTTTGTATTAAAAATATAAGCCGAACAAGTGGCCGGTTAAGTCCAGTCTGGTTGGTAATATCAGTCTGGTTGGTAATATGGTAAGGGAGGTCTTAGTTTTATGCTGCGGTTTGTAAACGGCCCACGAGAAAGGCAAATGTCCCCGAATTTATATTCTGGCCCAAATGATTTTTTTTCAACTTTCTGGCCCAAATGATTGAGACCAGAAAATAGAGGATATAAATTTTAATTGTATACTTATGTTTTAACTGAACTAAAACATTTTCTTTTGACTAAGGATCGAGGCAGTGGAAGAAGACGGATATGAACTGAGCAGAGGCGGACCCAGTAAGCTATATATGGTGTCATATGACACCACAAAAATCATTAAATATTTTAAATTGCACCTAAATAACAAGAAAAATCTCTTAGCATATTTGGTAAAATGGGTGTATTGAACCCAGTAAACCTGAGTTAGAGACCCTATATTGTCATTTTTAAAAAATTTGAACCCACTGAAAATTTCAGCTGGGACCGCCACTGGAACTGAGTCTGGAATGCGCTTTTTAGGTGTTGAGTTCCAGTTCGTGGTACTACCAAAGCTCGATTTTTCATTCCGGATGGGTCTGTCCGGTTTTTGCCTGACTTAAGATGTTGAAAGCAGGTGATACAAAACTATTCCGGAAATGCGCCTAATGGTGGAAATGCTGTCTGGTCAAGTTTATCACGCTGATCTTAAGGGACCAACAGCCTGGGATAATCTGTAATCTCGGTTTTAGGCTTGTCTCATTATGTTAGTAGATGTGTCTGTATCATGAGGTCTAATTAGGTGGTTAAGAGACAGTTCCTCTCGGGTCGTGGAAAGAATTCGTCTCATTGTGGTAAAAAATACACCGATGAATTAGATTGGGTAGTCTAGGATTCAAACCAGTTTCGACTCCAGTGTTCCTAGGCAATACTAGATCTCGTCGGTTGTATGTTGGGTTTAAAATCTCTTGAGGTTGTAATCATGTATTCATATTTGGATAATGAAAAGTTGATGTTGAGTTAAAAAAAAAACATTTTCTTTTGAGAAAACAAGAACATTCTCTTTTGAGAAAACAAGAACATTTTTAAATTTAGAGTCCCAGCCATTTACATATATAAAAAAATTAGAGATGCAAATTTTCTACTCTCAGAATTTATATATATATATATATGAAAAAACTAAAGATGCAAACTTTCCTACTCGTAGAATTTTAGACTTTGGTATCATTTTAGTATCAATTTTTATATTTTCAGATATTTATCGGAGACAATGGATTTTATAATATATTTCCTCCCTTTCAAAATAATTCATATTATAGGATTTTCACACTAAAACATATTAAAACATAGTTATTAATGCATAGTATTTGTAATTTTATGTTTACTATATTTCTAAATCAATAAAATTTTAAAAAATGTAATTAATGATTTTGAAAACTACAGTTTTTATTAGTTGACAAAAAATATATTAAAAACATAAAAAATACATTTTTTGAAACAAAAAATTTTCCTAAACCATAGAACTTATTGAAACAGAAGGAGTAGTGTGTAATAAAAATCTTGACCAAGGAAAAGATCAAGCATAATTCTTGCATGCTGTTTTAGTGAATATATAATTAAATAGTACTTAATAGGAACTAATATTTTTACCTAAAAATCAAATTCTAGTAACCAATTTTAATTTATAACTATATAAAAAAAAGGAATTTGGGGGTTGTTTTTAGATCTCAACAAAAATGTGGGATGTTTTCCGAAAAATACGTGACTTGTGGTAGATGTGTGAAATTTGTTGTGTGAAAGAACATATTTTCATATTTTTCTTTGGCTCGAACCAACGTTACAGAGAGCAAACCATAAAAGAAGAACGAGTGGGGAAGCAGAGCCAATCGGCGCATTAATGAAACAAGACAAAACCCATTTAATGGTCTTCTTTCTCAACTGCAACGTCCCATCTTCTTCCCTAACTTAATGCTCTCTGTTTCCGTTCTCCGTGCTTTACGCAAGCATTCAAATCTCATGTCGGTCCAAAAATTTCAAAAAAAAATCAAAAATAAAAACAAGAACACAATCAAAAAGAGACGGAATCATATTACTATTATCTAATCAACAAACAACATGATTTAATTTGTGATCAACCCTTAAACCAAATCCACCTAACTAATCATGGGTTTGATCCACAATTTTCGTTTGAGTTAAGAGTCTTCTCTTGAACAGAGCAAGAGTTTATGGATGATGATGATGATGATGATGATGATGATGATGTGCTAGGACTAGGGTTTGGTTTTGATGGTGGGGCTGCGAAAACTGGAATCACTGATCTGATTTGAACCGGTGGAGCTAGCCTATTACAACCTCCGACGAAACTGAACCTGCCTCTGTCGGAAAATGGGATTTGGTTACTATATCCTCCGCGGCTCGATGATCCGTTGAGTTTGGCTTTATGATGAGCAGCCATCGGGTGCAAAGGAAACGACCTTGTGGTGATCATCATCATCTCTGTCTCTGCCTTGGCTTCGTGTGATGATCTCCTTTTGAATTGTTGAAGGTTTGTTCTTGATGGTTGGCTTTGTGTATGTGAGACCAAACTGGTTTTCTTGTGTTGCTTCTGCGTTGATGATGGTTTAGGTTCATAGGTTAATAGATTGATCCATCTCAATCTCTCTGACAAGTCCTTGTTTGTATATTGTTTACTTCTTCTCCTTTGGTTTGTGGTCTCTCTTCTTTTCATTTCTTTGGGTTTAAATCTTGAAAGTACTCTTGCTACTACTTCTTGTTCCTTCTCTTCTTCACCATTTTCCTTTCCTCCCATAGAATCCAAGCTTGGCACTGCACGTAAATAAATAAATTAAAGAGGGATTGATTCTATTAGAAAAGTGAGAAAGCATTTTGGGTTTTATGGAACTTTAACAGAGTAGTTTGAGTTAGTTACTTTTTTTCAAAGCTGACCAAGCTGCAATGGCTGCGTTTTTCTCAGCTTGTTTCTTTGTCTTTGCTGATTCTCCTGTGAAACTCATCCCAGCTAGCTCCACTGTGCAAGAGAAAGTTGGGAAGTGATAAGATCCTGATCTCACACTTGTGTACATTGGCAGATCAAGACCAGCTCTATGTGCTGTCTCTTGTAGCAAGTTCTTGTAAATCCCTGTCTCATCCTTGAAAATAGATAATATTGAAATAGTTAGTTACACTTTATGCAGTTTTTTTCTTCTGTATATGATCAAAACATAACTTACAAGAATCTTTGCAGACAAGGATTTAGAAGGGACTCTAGAGGAAAGGACACTAAGTGAAACTTCTGCAGCTGCATGTTCAGCTTGTCTGAGGGTGGAACAGTAAGTAGGGCTCTCAAATATCTCACCATTGAAGTTAACAGCAGCTTTGAATCTTGGAGCATGATCTGGTCCTTCTCTTATGCAAGTATATGATGGTAAGCTGAAACAGCTTCTCTGTGCAAGCTCTTGCAGCTGATTCTTATACATGTTTTTTTCCCCCTGTAAAGTGAAAAGAAAAACACCAAAGTCAACTTTAAAAAACCTTAAATCTTTTTTTTTTCCTTTCTGGTAGGTTTAAAAGAGAAGACAAAAGGAAAAACCTACCTGCAATCTAAGGTTTGGCTACTTATTAGAGGTAATGACTAGAAGAGAGACTTTTTGTAGAGGTCTTTTGAGCTCCTTGCTCACATGGGTAAGGTTCTAAATAAAAAGGAAGCTAGAGGAAGTTAAAAATAGTAATAGTGACATTTCAACTGAAATATGGTTCATCTTTTTATATAATTTATAACATGTGCGTACAAATCACACTAATAAATGAACAACGCCCTAGTATTGACTTTCTCTATTGTCTTTGTCTATTGGTGTTTGACTGGACGGTTAACCTTCATCCTCAGTTAAAAACAGTAGCTTTTTTTGTCAAGGTTTGACCACTTTGTTTGATTCAAGTTCATGAATAGAAAAATCCTTGTTTGAAGACAAAGACTCATTTATGTAGCGTTGTTTGCTTTCAAGTTTTACCAACTGTTTAAGAGATTTAGATCCAATGAGTAAAATAATTAGAACGTTGAAGAAGAATCTAAAGGATCCTTTTGCATTTATTGCATAGCCGTGCTTCAATGAACGCTATAAACAAGACTGGTCTGGTTTTCTAGTCCACATGTCTGGAAAAATCAGCTTCAGCTTTTTATTTATGTGACACAGTTATAAGTACAGTGCCAGTGTCTGTATTCATTTTGTTTTCAAAGATAAGTACTGTTAAAATCACAAATTACAATAAAACACAATGATTAGAGTTTTAACTGTCTGAACACAACAACTAATAAAAACACTCATAACTTCTGAAAAATCAAACCAATTCACAATTGATTTATCTGAACAACACAAAATACAATCAGTAAACAAAAAAAAAGCTGAAAATCATACAAAACACATTTTGAAAACACCTCAGTTATTTTTTTTTTGATCTTGGCATGTTTCTAAGTTCTTCTTGATGCTAAGGCCATAACCTCTGGTGACATTTCCCAGCTTGAGTGCCTTGGGTGAATGTTTGGCCTACCACTCTGTTGTTCATCATCATCCGTTGTGGTCCTAATGTCACCTAACTCATCGTCGTTGACATGAAACCGTTCATTATCACTAACGTTCTTGTCATCACCATGTTCAGCCATCGCCCAAACACCTTTCCTCCCCATCTCAATCTCATCATTACCTCTCCCCATGTTTGGACTCATAAAACCGCCAACAGCTGATCTCGACGGCATTGGAGCTGCTTCCCTAGGTACCATAGCTCTGAAACTGTTCTTGGAAGGAGGTATCGCAGAACAAAAGATCTCTTTAAAGTTATCAACCACTCCTCTGTTGTGTGGATTGGTACGCCGGTCATAATTATATCTGAAATTCTCATATGTAGTCTACAGAAACAAAACAAAAAAAAAAAAAAAAAAGATCAAAACTTGTAATAGAATAACATGAGTTTCCTTTTTTTTTTCAGACAGAAAGGCAAAAGGACTTTTAGGTGTACCTGATTTGTGCTGATGAGATAGAGATGGAAACCAGTTAAGCCTCCAACGAACCACATACAAATGAAGGTGTAGATGATGAGAGCTATTGAGGCAGGAGTTTTGAGCATTGCTTTCCAAATGGTTATATCTTCAGATTCTTTGATCTTCCTTATATAGACACAGCAAAAGGCCAACACGTATACACAGAGAAGAGTTGTGGAGAAGACAAACATGAAGAAGAACCGATAATTCCTCTGCAAAAAAATCAATCCCCCCAAAGCAAACATTAGATTAAAAATGATAAAAGACTGATGATAGAGATTAGATACTCGTTAAAACTTACTTGGGCAATGCATTGACCAACCCAAGGACAGTGATGGTCAAATCTTTCTACACAGTTGTTGCAGATAGAGCAGTGCGAGCAGCGAGGAGGTCTGTAGAGCATGCAAGTGTCACAGTACTTGACCTTAAATATCTTCCCGTTAACTTCAACTTCCTTCACGCGAGGCAGTCTTGGAGTTTGGTTTGTCCCTGAGTTTCCATCGAGAGGTTCAGGCTCAGGAGGATGAGAGTTTCTTGGGATGATCCCTGGATCTCTTCCGGATGTAAGCATCAGAAGAATTATGTCCTGAGTGATGAAGCATTAGAAACTGTTTAAGAATGAATGAGGCAGTGAAAAGAACAGTTGGAATGCAAAAGGAGAGGAGGTTGGTTACTGACGTAAATGGTGAAGACAACAGCGACAGAGACTATTGAGAGTCCCCAAGTATCGGAGAAGTCCTGAATTAGCTTGCTTGCAACGAAGATGCAGAAGATTATGACGGGGACCACGATGAGACTTATGGTCAGACCAAGTGATCTTGCGTCTGGCCCGAATATAAACCTTCCCTTAAGACAAAATATCTGCAGAAACAAAAAACAAAACAAGAGAGTACATTAACAAGGTTACAATAGAGTGCTTTGGAGAATTAACTTCAAAATGTTTCATACTAAACAAGATTTCATCTTTGGTGTCACATTTATACACAGCCTCAACAAAATATACAGCAAGCCTTTATAAGAAGAAGCAAAATCATATTCAGAATAATAATGCACTAATTTCTTGGTTAAAGTTATGATTTTTATTCACAGTGTAGTCACAGAAAGCTTCATGATTTTTGCTAATAAACATTCATTGTAGACAAGAAACCTTAAAAGCAACACTTTTAACACAAACCCGAGTTCCAATTTTAGAACAGACTAATCTGAGGAGCCCCCATGACTGTGAAATTTCTACCCTAATAGCTCAAGAATTAAAAAAAGGGCAAAGCTTTGACATAAAAGAAGAAACTAACATTGCTTCCTTTCCATGATTGATAGACCCGCAAATCGCTGTTGGATCCCAAACCAGATCTTTGAGGAGGCGTCACTACATACATCTCTCCTCTTCTCTATGGCTTTCTCTCTCTCTCTCTCTCTCTCGTTTCCTTCAGAAGTAAGCAAAGGAGGAAAACACTGAAACGAAGAAAAAGGAGAGTTAGATTTAGTCTCTATTGAAGAGATTCTTTAGTTTCTGGGAAGTCTCCGACATGAAATGAGTAGTCAGAGGAACAAAAGTAAGGGTTCTTCTTCTTCCTCTCCTCTTCTCACTTTACTCTTTTGTTTTCTCTCTCTCTCTCACCATTCTAAATAAATAAACTATTTTAAAATTCGACTGTTACCTTCTGTCAGTCTGTCACCGTCGTAGCTTAACACTTTTTCTAAGCCGAAAGTGTAAAGAACGAAATAAGATGACGTGGCATTCTCTTAGTGGTCTGTCTCCTATCTTGGCTACGCGGCCTTTTTCATTCGTAAAATAATTACTAGATCTTGACCCGCACGCCCGTGCGGGTGTATTTTCAAAATTATGTTGCTATTTATTTTTATATTATTAAGGCTGAATAAAAATTTAAATCTGAAGAACTAAACTGATTCCGATCCGAAAGAGTAGTACCAAACTCGAACCAAAATGATTAAATATATAATTATTCAAAATTTTGATGTTTTAGAGAATCGAAACCGGATCCGATCCGAAGTGAAGTATTTTAGATACCAAAATGTATCCGAAAAAAAGATTTATATACTATATATATTAGATTTAATGTATATAAAAATATCCAGAATATATATGATACTTTTAAGTTGGTTTAAATGCTTAAAATATATAAAAATATTCAAAAATAAATATCTAAAATAGTTAGTATACTCATAACACCAAAAATAGAAAATAAGTATTGATTCTCGATCCAAATATTTAAATCAAACCAATTTATATGTTAAGTTTAGGTATTCAGACATATGTTATTCAAATTTATATGTAATATATTATTTATTTATAGATTTTGAGAAATTTAAAGTATATATAATGAATTTTAAAATTTTAAAATTAATTTAAATAGATTATATGAACCCAAACCGAGCCCACAAAGTTTCGAATAGAATTCAAACTGAAATTTAGAAATATCTGAATGGGCTCAAATCTTTGATCCCGGAAACCCGAAACCCAAATAGATCCGAACCAAATCCGAATGGATACCCTAACGCCCACCTCTAGTCACTATTATTTATGAAGTCACTATTATATATCATAAATAGTCATATAATTAATAGTAATTTATATATACTATCATATAAATACTTACATATATTATATTTTTAAAATTTAATATGAAATATAAAAACCATAACTTAAGTCGGTACATTAAATTGGGGTTTTTATTATTTTTTGATATATATTGAAAACATTTTTTAATTATGGTTATTGTAAAATATTTTAGTAAAAATAAAATTTTGAATGTATGCATATTTTAAATCAATTTCTGATACAAATCAACTTTAAATTATTATTTTGATTTGAAATATGTATATAAAGTTTAAATTTTATTTTATGATTATATTAGACAAAAAATGTTTTAAGTAATTAGAGTAGTCCATTTTCGGATATTTAAAAGTTGACTCAAATAGATAGTTTTTCATAATATAAAGTCTTCTAATTTTTGTTAATAACATAAACCCATTATTTTTATTAGTATATTGCTATCTATGTTTCCAAACAACAATATATTTTTATAATGCTAGTCATGTTTCCAAACAAACCTATTTTTTTAATTGATATCCATATTTCCAAACAAACTTGTTTTTAAACTGTTATCCATGTTTCCAAACAAATATAATTAGTACTTCAATTTTAATAATATAGAATTAGAGCTTGACGCGGACGTCTGTGGGTGTATATTTTACGTTTTTATCAATAAAATTTTGTTTTGTATAAATGATATATATTAATAATTTTAAATGTATTACAGATCTAATATAATAAAAATAAAAATTTAAAACCTTTTTTGACCGACATTAGTATCATATAAACATATCCCCTATTTATAAATAACTAAACTTATATTTATATGGAAATAATATACAATAATCTATCATTAAAAAATTTAAAATGTGAGTTTAAAAATTATATTGGATAAGTTTATTATCAATATGAGTTTATTTTCAATAAGAGATATATAACTATGAGATTGTATTTTTAAAATCATAAGAAATATATGACTATGAGATTGTATTTTTAAAAAGAAAAAATTACAATTAACATTTAAAAATAAAATGATTAATCAGTTTATCTCAATTTTTATCATATAAAACATTTGGATTAACATCTGTACTAAAATAAACATAAATTCTAATTTTATTGAATCGCTAGTTACTAACTGATTTATATAATAAATATGTTGAAATAGTACATGTATATACTTGTCTGTCTAAATAAATGGTTTAGATGATTCCATTATCAGTACTTGTCTGTCTAAAAAAATTTGAAGTGATTAGTATCCGATATATTGGTTAATATCCATTTTTTCTGAATTGACAGGTGCAAGGAAGATCTTCATAAATATTGATCTTATGTTTGAAAGATTAGATTTATTCTCGAGCAATATTGCAATTATTAAATAAATAAGAAAACCGAATGGTTTTTACTCCAAACTGAATTTGACAAACCAACTGGTTTTGCATCGGAAAAAAATGGTTTTGCATCGAAGTATATTATGTAAGAAACCAAAAATATTGATATATATAGTTATTTAGATTTGTGGTAAATCTCTGACCATCGTTTTAATATCTCTTTCGGTAGAAAACAGTTGTTATAATAGTTTAGATTTGTGCTCATGTGAAATATGATTATAAGTCCAATTTATGGTTAGAGATGGTTAGAATTAGACATGTGAACTGGTTAAAAATGGTTAGATAAAATACAATTAGGTCTAGTTAAAAGTAAGTTAAATTAAAAATGTCTAGCCCATTAAAAATTAGAACAAAAAAAACGTGATGGGCTTAAAAATACTCAAAAGATTTTTAATTTAAAGCAGTGGCAGTCAATTGTAAATAATGAAATGAAGTGAGGGTTAATTCCCATTTGTACTTCACCTTTAATAGGATAGATTATTATAAGATAACGGAAAACAAATTTAAAACATTTTTTACAATACTTTTTTTTTCCTTTTTTCAAACATATCTCGAGTCTGTTTTCACCATAGACAAACATGAAGCTTTGTTTGTTTTATATTTGGTAAAACATGAAGCTTTTGTTTCAATGGAGTTTATGTCTCTTCTTGTCTGTTCTTTTATCTTTAACCTCTTAGCCCATTTTTTGTTTGTTTCTTCTTTCAATCAAATAAACAATAAAAGAAAGAAATCATTTGTAAACATAAGCAGGAACTGATAATGTTTATGTTGCTTCAGCAACTTAAACTCTGTCTCCTCAGACAGTCATCATCCAAATCAAACGCATACTGGAATAAGGAACAAAATAATCCAAAGCCATGAAAAGCGAAATTAAACACAAAACAAGTACGTTATATATGTATTCAAAATGAAACAAAAGTGCACACAACATGATGTAGCTTACACTTGAGGGGCAAGACATGACAAGCTTTGCCGTTGATGTTTTATTTGGAAGCAAAAGAAACTTGAACATAAATATACATACGTCATGTTCTCACACTGAATGGATAGGATACAAAAGTTACACTTGGTGATTATAGGATGTAATTTCAAAGCGCCTTTTGGTAGCAATGGCAGTGTGGAGGATTGGTTCCTTCAACTACCGCCCAACATAGTGGAGGAGTTGGGTATTTGGCTTTGCAACATGTACAACAATCCGAATCTGTACCTAGGAACGGCACCGGCCCACACTCGTCTAAGAACACACACTTACTAGGGTCAAGGCATCCACTTCCAACTGGGCACTCCACCCCAGGCAGAGCCTTGGTCTTGAGGATTCCTGTTAACATATTCATCATGATCATCAGCGCAAGATAATTAAAATACATCTGAAAAGTATATAATTGAGATCAAACTTACCGGTAGAAGCCATCATGAGGACAACCACGAGAATAGTGAAGCTCCCAGAGTTGAAGTTCTTTGCCATTTCTTTTCTTTCTGCTTTACTTTTTTTTTGTTTTCAATAAACTTTTAACTTTGATGATACAAATCTACTAAGTGTGATGATCTATTTATAGTCAAAATTTTCCTATTTGTTATATATTTTAATCCCTTCTCTCTTCTTTCAGGTTTTCTCAAGTTCATAATGTCGCCACAATTGTCCATTGCCGGCTTTTCATAACATTTTTCCTTCTTTTTTTTTTAAATCATGCACTTGTCTTAAACAGTCAACCGAGAGGAATACCTTTCTCATCTATTTTATTCATTTCTTTATTTAGTTTAAAATAAATACTCATTATGTTTAATAAGTATCATTATAACATTTTTTTGTTATACAAAAATGTCACTTTACAATTTCAATACAAATTATACTTATTTTCAATTAAAAATTAATTGTAAACTGCATTGATTTTATAAATAATTTTATTTATTTCAAATATTATTGGTCAGAGAAGTATAATTAATAATAAATTATATATATTTTCGTCGTTTTTTAATCTATGTTAAAATGTCAAAATGACACTTATGTAAAAACAGAGAGAGTATTATTTAAAATTGATATTGTTTTTGTCATGCACATAGTAAGTAGGAATCTTGGCAACGTTTTAATCTAATAATGGGAATGATTAATTCACTACAAGAAAACATGAGAAAAACGACTACAGTTAACGACTACAAATGTGTGGTTGTAAATTAACGTCTACTTTACATCTCAATTACGACCAATTTACAATTGGTCGTAACTTGTTAGTTATTTTACGACTAATTCTATTAGTCGTAAAAAGGAAGGTAATTAACAACCAATTTACGACTACTATTAAACGTAGTCGTAAATTAGTAGTAAATATGCGACTAAGTTACATCGAAATTATACCATCTATTTAACAACCAATTTACGAGAAACATAGTTGCAAATTAGTCATAAATATACTAGTTTATGTGAAAGGTGAAACAAATTTCTATGGAATCATACAAGAGATTATCGAAGTGGAGTTTTCCGGTCTAGTGAAGATAAAATGCGTTCTCTTCAAATGTGACTGGTTTGACCCCACCGTCAATGTAAGAGTTCGGTATAGCAAGTTAATTTGGAGTTGTTGATATAAATGCTACGCGGAGGTACAACAAATTTAAACCATATATATTGGCATCTCAAGCATACCAAGTTTGTTTTATTTCATACCTGAGGATTAGTCAATCTAGAATACCTTGGTTAGCTGCTATAAAAGTTACACCTCGAGACCGAGTATTATGTGCTGAAAACCGCATAACCTGGGATATGAAGATCTTCAAGAGGATGCAACGGACAAAGCCAACAAGATGAATTTGAATAAAATGATGACTCGGATGATCATGATTCCGATGACGAGTAATAGTTGATTATGTCACAGCGTTTGTGTTTTATTAATCTATTGTTAAACTCATTTTATTGCATAATATCACAAATATTATATAACTTATGATGTTTTCTTAATTATGAACTTAATAAAAAATTGGTTTAAAATACATGTATTTTAAAAAAAATAGTTTAATCTTTGTAGTTTGGGGTTTAGAATTGTATAGAACTTATGATGTTTGGGGTTTAGGGTTTGGGGTTTCGGTTTAGGGTATAAACACAACTCAAAGCTAGTTAGTCATAATATTACAACTCATTTACGACCAATATATAAGGGAGAAGTTGGTTGGTCGTAATTTACTACTACCTTACGACCAACATGGAAGGAAGTAGTTATTTGGTTGTAAATAAAAAAAATGTTTAGTCCCTTATTAATCTATTTTTAAACTTATTGTACAAATATTATATACCTTATGATGTTTGCTTAATTATGAGATTAGAGAAATTGCCAAAAATACCATTTTCATAGGATCACTTTTCATGTTTACACTAACCACTTTTACCACTACTTTTAATGAAGGGTGTAGATTTAAAGGTTTAGGATTTAGGGTTTAGATTTGATGTTTTAGGGTTTAAGGTATATAGTTTAGGGTTTAGAGTTTAAAATTTAGGGTTTAGAGTTAAGGATTTAGGGTTTATAGTTTAGACTTTAGGGTTTAGAGTTTAGGATATTGAATTTAGGGTATATAGTTTAGGGTTTAGGGTTTAGAGTTGAAGATTTTGGGTTTAGGGTTTAGAATTGGAGGTTTAGGAATTAGAATTTGGGATTAGAATTTTGAAAAACATATAAAAACAAAGATATAAGAGTCTTTACCATTTTAATAAATAAGGTATTATTGAAAATGTGTCTTTAGTGGTGGTAAAGATGAATAATGGTACCTTGAAAGTGGTATTTTTGAAAATTCTCCATGAGATTAATTAAAAAAAAAAAAAACACACGTATTTTCAAAAAATAGTTTAATCTTTGTAGTTTGGGGTTTAGAATTGTATAAAACTTAATTTTTAAAAAAAAAATCTTGATTTTTTAATCTTTGTACTTTGGGGTTAGAAGTGTTATAACTTATGATGTTTGGGATTTGATGTTTAGGGGTTGGGTTTGGGGTTTCAATTTTAAGGTATAAACACAACTCGAAGCTAGTTAGTCGTAATATTACTACTCATTTACGACCACTATATAAGGGAGAAGTTGGTTGGTCGTAATTTACTACTATCATACGACCAATATGGAAGGGAGTAGTTATTTGGTTGTAAATATAGAAAATTTTTAGTCCCTTATTAATCTATTTTTAAACTCATTGTACAAATATTATATAACTTATGATGTTTGCTTAATTATGAACTTAATTAAAAATTGGTTTAAAACACACGTTTTTTAAAAAAATAGTTTAATTTTTGTAGTTTGGGGTTTATAATTGTATAGAACTTAATCTTTTTTAAAAAATCATGAATTTTTTTAATCTTTGTACTTTGAGGTTGTAAGTGTTATAACTTTGATGTTTGAGGTTTGGGGTTTAGGGGTTGGGTTTGGGGTTTCGATTTTAGGGTATAAAGAGCAGTCGTCCCTAATTGGTCGTAATAGACTTGGTCCCACATTAGTCGTAATTTAACTACTCTTTTACGACCATTAGTCCCGGTTTGGTCGTAAACATAAAAAAAAAATTGGATCCTAATTGGTCGTAATTGGTGTTGGTCTCTCATTGGTCGTAACTTTACAACCCAATTACGACCAATAGTCTCCCATTGGTCGTAACTGTACAACCCAATTAAGACCAATAGTCTCTCATTGGTCGTAAATTTACAACCTATTTACGACCAACACTAAAATTCTATAAATACACGATCTTGCCGAATCCATTTCGTTGCTCACTCCCTTCTCTCTAACAACTTCTTTGCTTCTCTCTAGGGACGTTTTTTATAAGTTTTTAGTTTTAGGTGGTTAGTTAGGTGATTAGATTAAGTTTGGAATTAGTTTAGGATGGAATTAGTGAAGTATGGAAGTAGATTAGGATGAAAATAGAAATAGGTGTAGATTATTTTTATTCAATAAATTTTAATTAATTGTTTATAATCATTCGTGTTTAGAAAAAAAATCAGATTGACCTTATGCTAGAGTCTAACCCAAACGTAAACCCATCTCTTTCCTCTATGTGACACACTCTACGTCCAACCTTTAACTCCAACCCCACTTCCAAAGAGCAGACAGATTTATAGCGACGTACGGATCAGCGTGGTTCCGAGATCTTCAATGAAATCAACCTCAATGCTTAGTTTTTTTTTGTATTTTAAATATTTTAATATTATGGATATTATTATTATTATGTTTATGAATATTATTATCATGTTTATGGATGCTTATATATTTCTTTTTTGAATTTATCAAATTTTAAAAATTAATTTAAATTTAAATATTTAATTTTAATTAAAATATAAAATTCGTAAATAAATAAATCAGACGTAAGTTGGTCTCAAAATTACAACCAAAGAACTTCGGCCTTCGATGTAAATTAGTAGTTAACTGACGACTACTCTACTTCTACTGTCGATGTTCATCAGTCGTAAATTTACGACCACATTACAACTACACTTTACTTCATCTTTACGACTACACGTATTACTACTAATGTACAACTAAGGCATTTACGACTAACTTACGACCAAGTGAGTTACGTCTGAGTTACGACTAAATCATGTAGTCGTAACATTACGACCAACTTGCCTCTAATAATGATTTACGACCAGCTGATAACGACTAATCTGATTTGGAAGTTAGTTGGTCGTAATGCCCCTTTTACGACTACATTACTACCAATTCTGTAGTCGCTAATCACCTGTTTTCTTGTAGTGATTGGTTTATAAGTTCATAAATAAACTTTAGGGATTAGCTGCAATACAGTAATTATGGCGACACTATTTCAGTTCTTTAGACTTTTGAGCATCTCTCATTTCTATATAGCTTTAGAGTTTAAGGTCAATGAAATGCAGCAATCATGGCAACATTAATAAAATTTGGTTATTTCAGTTATTTTAAATCTATATATAACTAATATTTTGCATACTTATTGTATTTGAGGCATCCAAATACTCATTCAGTTTTGCTTATGTATCTGTTTCGTTTCAAATGCCAAATAGTTTTAAACAAAGAACCAGAGTTCCATATTTATTCATTTGATTTGATTCACAGTTCCTTTGTTTAATTTGTTTAGACATACTATAAGCATGTAAAAGTAATTAGAGAGCGTATTCTTAAGGTCTTTGCCGAATTTGCAGAGTACTCGGCGCTTAAAATAAATTTGGAAAAATTTACTCTTTTTATGGCTGGTATTGAAAAAAATGATAGAGATAACATTTTAGAACAAGTCCATTTTGGTTCTAGAACTCTTTTGGTGCGATATCTAGGTCTACCCCTAGTGTCCAAGAGAATGACTATGAGGCAAACTCGTTGGATACACAAATATCTATTTCGCAAATCCTTTTTCTGTACAGTTGACGATAAGGACACTCTAGGATTTTGGACATTGAAAAATTGCTCAAATGTAGACCTATAGCGGATGCGCTAGCAAAGGTGAAGGTTTAGAGCGATGCAAAACATCATTTTGAATTGATGTGTGGTGTGTCCACTAGGAAAACTAATTGATCTGGCGGGTACCAGGGGTTGCATTGATCTTGGAGTGAGACTGGATGCTACAGTTGAAATAGCTATTCAGACGTGCAGACCAAGAAGGCATAGGACTAACGTTTTAGTTCACATTGAACGTGAAGTCTTGACACTAAGAGAGAGGGGTCTCACTAACCTTGCAGACGTCCGACTTTGGAGAGGAAAAGGTGATACA
Source organism: Raphanus sativus (assembly GCF_000801105.2). Classification (NCBI taxonomy): domain Eukaryota; kingdom Viridiplantae; phylum Streptophyta; class Magnoliopsida; order Brassicales; family Brassicaceae; genus Raphanus; species Raphanus sativus. The sequence continues at coordinate 31,170,817 of NC_079514.1, read as the reverse complement.
TATCTAAGTTCTGCACAAAGAACACACGAAAGATAGTTCAAACTGCTTCTCCATGGTGTGAATGGTACATGGGTGTCTTGTTCTCCTTTGCTACTCCTAAATACACGCTTATCACATGGTTGGCATGCATAATAGGCTATCAACTGGAGACAGACTGATCAATTGGAGTAACAAGCGAATTCAGCATGTGCTCTGTTTAAAGAGAAGATGGAGACTCGAAATGATCTATTTTTTAAATGTCCATACTCAAACAAAGTCTGAAAAAAATAACTTTGAACTTGCTGGGTATTAGCTATTCCAGCGAGTGGGAAACTATCCTGCAGATAGTAGTTGATGGTAGCAAGACAAGATTCAGCTATTTTTGCTCCGATATTCTTTTCATCAAATAACAATTTATTCTGTTTGGAAAGAAAGAAATGGTCGAAGACCTGGCGAGAATATGCAAACCGAGGATAATCTATGCTGCTATATTGATAAGGTTGTTAGAAACAGAATCTAAACAATCAAGATGCTTGGAGGCAAGGGGTATGAGGAGGCAGTGACGAGATGGTTTATTTCTCGGTGATATAGGATTTCTATTAAAAGTGTATACTCTTTTCTAAAATATATTTAGATTCAAGATGCATCTTTTGTAAAAAAAATAATTTGTTGTATTAATTTAACATTTATTATAAAAAATTACGTATGCTCTTTATGATACTACGGAAATATGAAGTAAGCAGTAAAAGACGAGATTCAAGGATCAAATATGATTTTATTGCTTAAGAGATTTCGGATTACAACGTATTCGTTGAGAACTTGTATTTCAAACTTGAGTCTAGTAATATGGTAACTAGTATACTATGTAGTACTAAATGTGTTCTTTCAAAACCGCAATAGGGTATATAAAAAAGAAGCAGGAACTGATAACGCTTATGTTAGTTCTGCAACTTAAACTCTCTGTCTCTCATCAGACAGTTGTCATCCAAATCAAATGCATATTAAAATAACGAACAAGATGATCGAGGGCTTCTTATCATGCAAGCTTGATCTGTTGCTCGTCGGATTCCTGCAACTGTCTAGGCTACAAAAATACAAACCGATCAGGTAGTGTTTGAGCACAAGAGGTCTAACTTATGTGTCTAAGGGTTTAACGCCATGGAAACGGAATAATTTGGAGAATAAGCAGATTAGCGAAATCAACTCTTCTGGTGTTACTGTCCAATAATTAGTCAATTATAGATCGAGGACATCTAAGGACCGAAATGTGAATTTTGGCGAGAATGTAATGAGGCGCACAAACACAAAAAAGAGTATGTTATACATATATTCATAATGAAACAGAAGTGCACACAACATGATGCGGTTACACGTGAGGGGCAAGAAGTGATAAGCTTTGCCGTTGACGATGTTTTATTTGGAAGCAAAAGAAACTTGAACATAAACATACACAGGTCATGTTCTCACACTGAATGAATAGGATACAAAAGTTACACTTGGTGATTATAGGATGTAATTTCAAGGCGCCTTTTGGTAGCAATGGCAGTGTGGAGGATTGGTTCCTTCAACTACCGCCCAACATAGTGGAGGAGTTGGGTATTTGGCTTTGCAACATGTACAACAATCCGAATCTGTACCTAGGAACGGCACCGGCCCGCACTCGTCTAAGAACACACGCTTACTAGGGTCAAGGCATCCACTTCCAACTGGGCACTCCACCCCATGCAGAGCCTTGGTCTTGAGGATTCCTGTTGACATATTCATCATGATCATCAGCGCAAGATAATTAAAATACAACTGAAAAGTATATAATCGAGATAAACTTACCAGTTGAAGCCATCACGAGGACAAGCACGAGAATAGTGAAGCTGCCAGAGTTGAAGTTCTTTGCCATTTCTTTTCTTTCTGCTTTACTTTTTTTTCTTTTCAATGTACTTTTACCTTTGATGATACAAATCTACAAGTGTGGTGATCTATTTATAGTCAAAATTTTGCTACTTTGTATATATGTTTAATCCCTTCTCTCTTCTTTCAGGTTTTCTCAAGTTCATAATGTCGCCACAATTGTTCATTGCCAGCGTTTTCATTACATTTTTCCTTCTTTTTAAAAATCATGCACTTGTCTTAAACAGTCAACTAAGAGGAAGGTCATCTCGGCAACTCATCTTTTTTATTCATTTCTAGTTTGAAACAACTATTGTTTATAATTGATATTGTTGTTGTCATGGACAGAGTAAGAAGGAGTCTCGGAAAGGTTTTAAATCTAATAGTGGGAATGATATGGTTTACAAGTTCATTAATAAACTTTAGGGATTTAGCTGCAATACAGCAATTATGCCGACACTATTTCAGTTCTGTAGACTTTTGAGCATCTATTAATTCTATACAACTTTATGGTTTAAAGTTAATGCAATGCAGCAATCATGGCAACATTGGGTATTTCATAATTAGTTATATATAACTAATATTTTGCATACTATTGTATTTTAGGTACTCGAACACTCATTCAGTTTTACTTCTCTATCTTCTTAGTTCAAATATCAAATGCCAAATACTTTTAAACAAAGAACCAGATATTGTGATTTTTGGTTCATTCCATATTTGTTCGTTTGATTTGGTACTCATAGTTCAATTGGTTTCAAATAATTTGTCCAGAATATTATAATTATATATGAGTTAATTAGAGTGCTTGTATAACCGGAATCTTACTATTGAAATCTCACAAATTTTTTTTTTCCCAATTTTGTGTCTAGTCGTTTCAGGTTTAGTCTTATGAAAGTGTTGGAATCACTGTGTGCTGCTTTTTTTTTGACAGCAAACACCATGTATTATTATGGTTTTCTCTTCAAACAAGTCAGCTTTGGGAGATAACCGTAGCGAGATTAGAGAGTTTACATGGGAGAATATTGAACTCTGCGCACGAAAACTTTTTGCAAGGAGATTGGTCCTTAAATTAGAACTGGTACAAAATTATATCATTCGGAAACCAGAAATGACCATTCTTCTTCATCATTAATCAGATTTACCAACCTGAATACAATCCGATTCAAAATTTATTATTAACCAGATTCTTCCCAACTGAGCCGTACAAATGCTTCTTCGGCTCCATATCCAAAGCGAAACCACCTCCAAAGACTTCTGCGCTTGCCACCCAAAATACATCCACTTGGCATCTTGGCAAACGTGGCTGGTTAGCTTGTAGTATCACTTGTGCCACTCTCCATTCCTTACCTTCTTAGACTTGCATGGCGCACAGTGTTTGGAGAGAGAATATCTTTTCCGTTAAAACTTTATCATTTCTTGCAGAATCCATGGAAAGCAAGCAAGCAATATATTGGTGGTCGGTGACTCATCGTTTTTCGCGCTTAAAAGTAGATAATCAAAGTTTTCATATAGAGAATTTCTCGGGAAGTTTATGCGTCTTGGGCTTGAATTATTTGAATTCTGCTTGTGGCCGTTTTCTTACTAATTTAATTCGGCTTCTTGTGTTGATTATATAGATAGCAATTTCTTCTGACCACTTCCTTGGTGTTTATGATGATAACTTGATAAGTGGTCCATACATATATACACACAACACAAATGGCTTTTACCTTCTCCACTCTCTTTTCCAGATTTAGCCAATTTCTTGGAGATTCATAGACAAAAAAAACCTTAAAACAAAAAGCTTGAGAGCTCAAATAAATGTAAAACACACAGCAAACCTCTCAGTTTCTCCACTCTCTTCATTGATAACCTTCACTTTGACAAAAATAAAAACCTTTAGTTAAGAAGCTTTTCTCTCTAGTCTCTCTACCCATCTCTTTGTCCACATGACTCTTGAGCTCTAAGAATATAGAAGAAGACAAACTTGAAGCTTTGTTTCAATGGAGTTCCTGTCTTTTCTTGTTTGATCTTTCATTTCTCCAAACCAGATCTTTGAGGAGGCGTCACTACATACATCTCTCTCTCTCTCTCTCTCTCTCTCTCTCTCTCTCTCTCTCTCTCTCTCTCTCTCTCTCTCTCTCTCTCTCTCTCTCTCTCTCTCTCTCTCTCTCTCTCTCTCTCTCTCTCTAAGTTTAAAATAAATCTAAAACATTTTTTTACAACAATTTTGTTTTTCCTTTAAGGTTTAAAACATAGCTTTGAGTCTGTTTTCACCGTAGACAAACATAAAGCTTTTTGTTTCAACGGAGTTTATGTCTCTTCTTGTCTGTTCTTTTGTCTTTAACCTCTTAGCCTATTATTTGTATGTTTCTTCGTTCAATCAAATAAACAATAAAAAGTCATTTTTAAACATAAGCAGGAACTGATAATGCTTATGTAACATCTGCACCTTAAAGTCTCTGTCTCTCAGACAGTCATCACCGAAATCAAGCAACAAGATAATCCAAAGCTAGACATAACGTATTTGGAGGGCTTCTTATCATGCAAGCTTGATCTGTCGCTCGTAAGATTCCTGCAACTCTTCAGGCCACCAAAATACAAACCCGATCAGGTAGTGTTTGAGCACAAGAGGTCTAACTTCTGTGTCTACGCCATGAAAAAAAAAAGAATACTTTGGAGGATTAGCAGTTTAGCGAAATCAACTCTTCTGGTATTATTTTTACAAAAAAAAAAACTCTTCTGGTATTACTGTCCATGAATGGCTCCAATACTTATAATTAGGACATCTAGGGATCGCAAATGTGAATTTTGGCGGGAATGTAATGAGGCGCGCAAACACAAAACAAGTATGTTATATATGTATTGAAAATGAAACAAAAGTGCACACAACAGGAGCTTACACTTGAGGGGCAACGAAGTGATAAGCTTTGCCCTTGATGTTTTATTTGGAATCAAAAGAAACTTGAACATAAACATACACACGTCATGTTCTCACACTGAATGGATAGGATACAAAAGTTACACTTGGTGATTATAGGATGTAATTTCAAGGCGCCTTTTGGTAGCAATGGCAGTGTGGAGGATTGGTTCCTTCAACTACCGCCCAACATAGTGGAGGAGTTGGGTATTTGGCTTTGCAACATGTACAACAATCCGAATCTGTACCTAGGAACGGCACCGGCCCGCACTCGTCTAAGAACACACGCTTACTAGGGTCAAGGCATCCACTTCCAACTGGGCACTCCACCCCAGGCAGAGCCTTGGTCTTGAGGATTCCTGTTGACATATTCATCATCAAGTTTATCAGCACAAGATAATTAAACTACAACTGAAACGTACAATTGAGATCAACTTACCAGTAGAAGCCATCATGAGGACAAGCAAGAGAACGGTGAAGCTGACGGAGTTGAAGTTCTTTGCCATTTCTTTTCTTTAAGCTTTTCTTTTGCTAAAATTGTTCTTCGATAAACTCAACTTTGGTGATACAAATCCACAGGTCTGGTGATCTATTTATACTCAAAAAAATTCTATTTAATTAGTTATATATGTTTAATCTCTTCTCCCTACTTTCAGGAGTTCCCAAGTTCATAATGTCGCCACAATGTGTGCATTGCCGCCTTTTACATTACATTTTTTCCTCTCTTTTTTAATCATGTGTTTGTCTTAAAAGAGTCAACTAAAAGGAATGTCATCTCTGTAACTCATCTTTTATATTGATTTATTTGTTTAGTTTGAAATAACTTTTTTTTAAAATTGATATTGTTGTTGTCATGGACAGAGTAAGCAGGAATCTTGGTTTATAAGTTCATTAATAAACTTCAGGGATGCTGCTGCAATACTGCAATTATGGCGACACTATTTCGGTTCTTTAAACTTGTGAGCATCTCTTAATTCTATACAAATTTAGGTTTAAGGTCAATGCAATGCAGCAAGCATGGCAAGTTGGTAACATTAATAAAATTTGGGTATTTCAGTTATTTTAAATCTATATATAACAAATATTTTGCATACTATTGTATTTTATTAGAGATATGTTGGGCCGGAAGATATGTATCTTACGGACCAAGTCTGTGAAACCCGTGAAATCCATGAAGACCCTCAAGACTAAAAGGAAAGACTTAAAGAGCAAGTTAATTTCAAGATATTATTAGCATATTTACATTAAGTGTTTAGGAAAGTTAGCATTATCTATTGTTAACATTATGTTAATGTTAGCCATATATATGCATCTTATATTCTCTTATTAAACACAACACAATAATATATCACATTCTATTCTATTTTACATGGTATCAGAGCCCGATCCACGCAGTCCAATCCGATCCATCATCGATCCAGCCCAAAGTCGGCCTATCGATCTTTGCCCAAGCATTCCGAGATTGACGTTCAAAGGACTATCATCTCGAGGGGGCGTATTAAAGACTAAGGTCCCACATCGGATATTGGAAAGGATCCTTAATAATATATAAGATGGATTTGCCTCTCCACTAATCACCAATTGGTTTTAAGTGTGAAGCCCATCTAACTTAACATGGTAGATACTCGTATACTCATTCAGTTTTACTTATGTATCTGTTTAGTTTAAATGCCAAATAGTTTTAAGCAAAGAACCAAATATTCTTAAAACCATCACAGTTTTATAACTAATTGGTTCATGTACTCTTTAATTATGGATATTAACCGGGCCTCGTGGTCTGGTGATAAAGGAACCTCGGCTCAGATGTCTGTCATCACGAGTTCGAGCCCTGGTCACAGCTGTTTTTACATGGTTTTTGTTTGGCCTCCAAAACCTTCCTCGTCGGTTCCGGTTGGACGCGGTGAGATAGTCGGACTAGGTGAAAGGTCCGGATACCTAGATTATCAAAAAAAAAAACAGATATTTATGACTTTTGGATTCAGTTCCATATTTGTTCATTTGATTTGGTTCACAGTTACTTTGGTATCAAGTAATTTGTCGAGACATATTATAACACGAAATCTTACTATTGAAATGAAAATGAGAGATTATTGAAATCTCACAAACATTTTTTTCGAATTATTGTTGTGTCTAATCGTGCTCGGTTTAGTCTCATGGAAGTGTTCGAATCACTGTGTGCTGTTAGTTTATCGGTCTTGGGCTTCAATTGTTTGAATTCTGCTTGTGGCCGTTTTCTTACTAACTCAGCTCAAAAATATTCTTCTTTTTTCATGAAAACTATCTTTTGATCCGCGTACTCGCGCAGATGTTAATTTTATGTTTTTATTAATTGTAAAAACATTCATGTTGTTGAGTTCTGATATTAGTGTACCTTATTGAAATTGTTTAGTGCAAAAACTATGAGGTTGTATTCTTTTTGTATTTATTTTTTAGTTGGTTAACTAAAGAAAAAATATATAATACTGTATTACAGCATTTAGTTAAGATTAAAAAATTTTATTAAATAAGAATTTGGGTTTTGTTTCTGCGATAGTAATATTTACAATCCCATAAAACTTTTGAGTTTAGTTTGTTTTTTGGTTCGGTTTCATTTTTTGGATAATTTTGAATAATTGTGGATCAAAATCACAATTTTGTATTTTCTGAATAAAATAATTCCTTTAAATTTAAATATTCCAGATACAAATAATGGCATTGATAGTAGCATTGATGTAAATAGTTTAAATATAAATATTTTGTTATATTATTTTATACATAACACAATTTTATTCATAAATAATATTAAATAACATAAATTTGTATACAAATACAAAGATGACATCATTTTTAACGAAAGACAGTGTACGATAAAAATTAAATTATATATATATATATTGTATATTGCATAATTGATTGATTGCATTATAGTTACATTATAATAGAGTTTGTTAATGATTACATTTTTACAGAAAATAAAAATATTCTATAAGTTACATATTATAAATTGATATGTTTATGGGAATATAATTAATTACTAACTATGAATTTAATATGTTGTTCAATTACTTTCTACGTGTCTTGTTAATAGAAAAGTAAAGTCAAATGGTGTATCAAACTTGTCATATTAATAGGAAACATCTGTTTGCTCAATTTAAATAACTACCATAATATCTATTTTTAAAATTAAATGGCAGTGGGTTAGTAATGATTTTGTACTTACGCAGTATAGTAATTAATCAAACGTTAACGGTATAGTAATTAGAAAAAAGCAAAACATTAAGTTTAATCCTAGTTGCATAAATTGGTAATTTTTGAGAAAAAAATATGGGTTATTTTTTGTACTTCAATTTTAATAAATTAGATATCATAGTTATAGTTTGGCTTCTTGTGTTGATATATAAATAACAATTTCTTTTGACCACTTCCGTGGTTTTCATGAATCATGAAACCAAACCGTATCAAACCGAACCAAATTGAATAGATAATACAGTTTGGTTTGGTATATACCATATAAATCAAATAGATATGACCTTATAAAAACCGTAGGATTTGATATGGTTTAGTATATAATCGATTAAACAGATTAAACCGAATAAACTAAACAACCTGACCAAAAATAGAAACATGTAAATATGTATATATTTTATAATGACACATGAAACTCTATTTGTTATATTATATAAATGTTTTTTGTTAAAATTACTACCATATTTTTATAGTAATAAAAAAGCTCTAATTTGAAAAACACTTGAACAATAATTAAATAATAATTTATGGTAAATGAGACTTTTTATTTTTCTCTTTTAAGTTTTTTTTCTTTCTTTTAGCATTGACTAAATTGAAGTATAAATTATAAATTTTATGGATAACGAGTAAAAAAATTTCACAACTTTTGTCTTATCTATAAATGAACTGAAGAAGCATAATTTTGAAGAACACTAAATATGGAGTGGAAAACCTTTTCTTTCATATTTCTGTTTTTGTTCTTTTTTTCAATATTTTGAGTTTTGATTTTAATTCTATATTTGATTATTTTATTTGATGGTTGAAACATTTTATTTTTTCCTTTTATTTGAAAATAATATTCTTAATAAATGAATGCATTAACAACATAATCTTAAAATTCATATAATGATAACAAACTAAATAATTATGTTTTTGGTATAAAACGAAATAAACCGAAAATCGAGTGTATATAAACCGAACCAAACCTAAGTAAATATAAATTTAGAATGGTAGTTATATTTTACTAACCGAAAAACCGAAAAAACCGAACTGACATCGAGACTGAACACTCCTATGGATAACTTGATAAGTGGTCATACATATGTACACACAACACAAGTGGCTTTACCTTCTCCACTCTCTTTTCCAGATTTAGCCAATTTCTTGTAGATTCATAGACAAAAAAAACCCTTAAAACAGAAGAAAGCTTGAGAGCTCGATAAATGTAAAACACACAACAAACCTCTCAGTTTCTTCACTTATAACCTTCACCTAAGGTTGACAAACAAAAATAAAAATCTTCAGTAAAGAAACTTTTCTCTCTACCCATCTCTTTGTCCACATGACTCTTGAGTTCTAAGAATATAGAAGGAAACAAACTTGAAGCTTTGTTTCAATGGAGTTCCTATCTTTTCTTGCCTGATCTTTCATTTCTTCTTTTGTCTTTTACCTCTTAGCCCAATCTTTGTTTTTTTCTTCCTTCAACCACAGAAACAAAAAGAACCTCATCTGTAAACAAGTGTTTATCCAAAGATGAAAAAAATTCTGAAGCTTGTGGACATGGAAAAGAAACTGATAATGCTTATGTTGCTTCTGCGACTTCTGTCCTTAAACTCTCTGTCTCTGGCACAGTCCCCATCCATACCAACTGCAAACATCACTGTAATGGGTCTTGTTTATTGCGACGTCTGCTATAACAACAGTTTCTCCAAACACAGCTACTTCATGCCCGGTAAGGATTCCAATAAAAATTTCTCATAATAGTAATATATCCAAGTTGAAATGTCTCTCACTTTTGTTTTAACTGAAACAAAAAAAAAGCAGGTGTTGAAGTGAGTATAGTCTGCAGATTTAAGACGGCTTCGTCGAGAACTAGAGAGATGCTAACGTTCTCAGCAAATCGAACTACGAACGAGCTTGGACTCTACAAGCTAGACATAACATCTGTGGAAGGCGTTTCTTGTGCCGCCGAAGACGACAAAGATTCTCTAATGGCTTCTTGTCAAGCAAGCTTGATCGACAGCTCCTCGGATTCCTGCAACGTTCCTGGCTACAAAACTACAACGGAACAAGCTGTGTTTGAGTCCAAGATGTCTAATCTCTGTGTCTACGGATTTACCGCTTTGAATTACAGACCGTTTATGAAGAATTTTGACTTGTGTGACAAGCAATAGAATCATTGTTTTTTGCTTCTAAACTCTGTTGTCTTATTTTCCTCTGTTCTTGTTCCTTATATTTGGACTTTCTTTATACAATAATATATATAGAATGTAAGTTTTGTACTAAAAACTCAACATTCCAGAAGCAAATCGGGTACTAATATAAATTAAATTAATATACTTTTGAGTAATATAAATTTATGGTTTAAACTTTTTATGCAGGCAGGATACAAACAAGTTCAAGATGAAGATAATAATAATAATAATTCAGCAGAAAACAAAAATAAAATAAAAACAAAGAAAATGAATAGCTTATGGCAATAATTGCCAGATATTTTGTTCTTTTGTCTTTTGTGTTCAATATTATATCTGTAAAAACTGTTCTTGAAACACATCCATAGCTGAAGCAGGAAGTCCAAGAAGGACATTGATGCTCCTCCTCTGCTCTCCATGAGACAAAAACAGAGTCACTTCTTTCTCAGGCAAAGCTACTGGACCGGACAAAACCGGTTCGCCCCAGCCGAAGTCTGTGGTATGAAAGCCTAATCTCGACCATGTAGTGATCAGAAGAGTCGAAGAAAGAGAAGGTCTCGCTCTTGTTACTTCAAAGTAATCAATCGCAGATCTCATGTATCCATCAGTCACCATCTTGATCGCTTCTCTTACTAAACCCACAGCGAAACTCAAAGGTTTCTCGGTTAGCTCTCCAGCTTCACAGATCGAGTTCGTGAGAACAATCCCATTCCCGAAATACCCTTTTGGCAGCGGAGGCTCAAACTTGGCTCTACCATCGACGGCGAAGAGAAGCTTCGTTTTCTGATCGCTCAGCATCTTCAGTGACTTGGTTCTTGCTCTCCACACAAAAGCAGATAAAGCTTCGAAAGTTGTGCAGGAGTTGCCGAGGAGAGATGATTCACTGTTCTCTGTTGCTTGGAGCTTAAGTTTCTTGATTTTCTCGGGGTCAAAGCAGAAGGATCTATGGAGAGTTGGCTCTTTGCTGTAAAGAGAGTTGATGCTGGATTTGTCTTCGATCTCTTCGAATTCTTGGTGAAGATTCTCGATCTTTGGAGGGTTTCGAGCGGTGAGAATGGTTCTGTCCGAGAAAGGAGGAGTTGTTAGCGGTAAGCCTCTAGCGACTTGACCCCATGAGTTAACGAACTCCATAGCTCCAATACCATCGAACATACAATGATTCATACAGAGTCCAAGAACAAACCCTCCACACTTGAATTTAGTCACCTAGAATAAAACCCTAAAATTTTAGATCTCATCTTAAAACCCTAATTAAACAACAAAAAGATTGCTTGAGGAGGAAGAAAAGTCAAGTAAACCTGAGCAGTAACAGGAGGGACTTCAAGAATATTCTTGGCGTCTACAACATCGTAGACAAGTTTCCCTAAAGTTTCAGGGTCTGGTTTGGTGATGTCACCAATCTCATCCATCTTACAGTTTGCTTCGGCTTCCACGAACACAACTCCTTCTTCAGTACAATCCACAGTGAGTTTACCTGAATTTCACACCATTAAGTAGGGACATGTTAATTAATGTTGTTTGTCTGAGTTATAGAGACCGAAACTGAAGCGGTCATTAATTGTTTTGTATCAAGTACCTTCAGGACTTATGGTGAGACGTCCAGCAAGAGGATAGTAATGAACAAGTACTTGACTCAAAGCTTTCTTGATCACTTGTACTGCTTCCTCGTTCCCTCTCTCCTCAGATTTGAAACAGTAGATGGTACGGACGATCACGGCGATGTTCTGATCAAGATTCGACAAGAAGTAAGGACCCTTTGGTGTCTCGGATTCGGGTTTGACCAAAGCTGGTTCCTTGTGAAGAACCTCGAGACGAATGTTTGACTCTTTCGTGTTGTTGTTGTTGTCCATTGAAGCAGAGAGTTTCACTTCCTTGTTGTTGTTTTCTGCAACCTGAAGTACAAAAATTAAAGAGGAGTGAATATGAAAAGATCTTTGAAGACTTTGTGAAACTAGACAAGAACATGATGAGAAGCAATAACACAAACCATTATTGATCCTCGTAGAGAAAGCAGTAACTAGTGTTGAATGCTATGAAGTCGAGTTGAATGTTATGAAGTCTAGCTCACGAGATATATATGGGGAAATTGATGAGGATTACTATGGGACCCGCAAGCTAATAAAAATGAGAATAATGTGAAAGAGAGAATACATGGACGGTCATGATTGCACGATAGAGTATTTTATTTATTAAAAAAGATAGTTATAAACTTATAATTGACTAATAGTATTTCTTTATTTTTCTATATATTTGAGTTTTAACGTATTTCATTTAGTTAGGGTTAGGTGACTGAATAAATGACCTAACACAACAAACACTAATGTGTTATTTTGGTAGTTGAGAGTAGGCCTCCCAATTTTTGGATGACTTCTTCAGTTTTCTTTTCTCTCTTCACTATGTTTCATGGATTTATGTTTTTCTTTCACTAAATGTATTCAGGTAGATGATATCATGCATGCATATTCTCTTTCACTAAGATAAGTAGCTAACTTTAACCAGACAACACAAAATTTCACGTTTTTCAAGAATAGATTCTGTTTGGTTAAGAAAAAAAGTTTTCAGAAGTTTTTTCAACTTGAATATATCAAACAACGTACGCTTCTTAACCTGATTTGTACGCTTGAGGAATGCGATCTTGACATACCCGGACAAAGAATTGAAATTGTTGTATCATATAGAATATCCAAAATAAATATGTTCTTATGGGAGCTACTATTAGACATACAATAGAACCTCTATAAATTAATACTCGATAAATTAATAACCTCTATAAATTAATAAATTTCGCCGGTCCCAACTTGGACCGGTGTAAAATAAGATACAAATCGATAAAATATTAAGATAATAATATTTTTAAAACTCTCATGTAAATATATAGTCCCATTAAAATCATAAATTAATAATCTATCAATATATATCTTTTATATAAATACAAATTAAACATTAGATTGTTGTTTTATATTTACAATGAAAATACATCTATTTTCTTAATATTTTGATAATATTTAGTTAAATTATTTCGAAAATCACATAACAATTCTATAAAATATAAAAATATACACCAAATAAGATAATAAAACAATATGAAAGTCAATTTTCTAAAATTTAAATAATTTATATATGGTAAAATTAAATATTTTCTTATTTTATAAACAAAAATAGAAAAAATCTAAAAAGGAAACTTTTGTAAATTAATATCTCTTTAAATTAATAAAATTTTAAAATCTCAACATTATTAATTTATAGAGGTTCTACTGTATATTATTTGTTTGCAGTTTGTACTATGCCAATATTAAATTTAAAATGTCATAGATTTCTAGAAAGCGTGTAAAATAGAGAAGTTTCCAAATGTAATTATATTTGAGTTATTCAACGACTTGTTTTTAGTTGAAAGACGTGAGACGACCAAAAAATAATTTCCTTTTTTATATATAACTTGAAGTTGTTAAAGTTGTAGTTTTCTTCCTTATTTGTATCTTCTTGGCTGGAGAAGGTTTAGGTTACCGAATGGCTAAAGTAGGGACCAGTTCAGAGAATCACAGATCTCCCACCGCCAAGTGAAAACGCATCTCTCTCTTTCGTATTAATAGAAGCCACCGCATTAACTGTAGTACTTACCATACAACTTAGAAAAGACAAAAAGAAGCCACCGTATTAACTGTTGACCAATTTTCTTCAAAGTTGTAATTTTTTCATCTCTTTGACCAATAACTTGAATATCACTGTAAAAACAAGTAAACCCTCTCTCTTAAAAATACCCCATCTTCTCTCTAGAGAGCTTCGACGGTGGTTTCAGCAAATCTGACCGACGTTCGGCGGGCTCTCTTAACCGCGGCGTCGGTCGGGTTTTTGTTTTTCCGGTTTGCATCCCGCTGTTCCTTCAGTTTCCGGCGACAGGAATTCTTCGGTCATCCGACTTTTGATTCCGACGTCCTTGCCTCCTTTCGGTGTTGGGCGGTCGGCTTTGCTTCTGGGATCATGCCATCTTCTCTGATGGTAGTCGCCAGCGTTGAATCCGGGAGGGAAGGTTTCTTTAGTTTCATTTCGCCGGTGGTCTGTTTTTTCTTCAAGTTCTCCGATGGACAGAGATATGTTAGCAAATCGTGGTGGTGGTATGTGGATGTTTTCCCGGATGAGATCTCGATCTCGACAATGGATGCTCTCCGTGGAAGACGATTCGGTAGTTTGGCTCCGTTTTTCGGTGGCTTTCGGAGAAACGTCGGGAAAGGTGCCCCGCGGTGGTTTTTCGAAGCGGTGATGACGTGTGGAGAGGAGGAAACGCGTATCCCTCGTCAGGTGAGGATTCGACACGTGGCTTTATTTGGTTTATGCTCTCGACACGTGGTTCGTGAGGTGTTTCGTTGGCTTGGATTGGTTTCGTCTGGTTGGGCTTTGGGTTGGTGTATGACCCATTTCAAGTAGACTGTTGGGCTTAAGATCCAAATGTTTAGTCTTTTGTTTGCTCTTTGTTGGGCTTTTGTATATGGATGGGCTTTAGTCCCTTTTCAATATCTATATATATAAAGAAGGGTTGGTTCTCTCCTGCTGACACGTAAGCGTCCACGTCAGAAATTCACTCAATTTCCTTGCGACACGTGTCCATTAGAGTCAAAACGCAGCGAGTCATTAAACTGTCTTGATGGGCTTCGTTTGTCTTCCTTTTTAATAGGCTTTTTGGAAGTTAAAATTCTAAGTCCGGCGAAGAAAGATGTGTGGCGGTGAAATGGATTTCGTCTCTTCTCTATGTGTGGCGGCGATCCGATGACTTCTGGGCTTCCTCTTATGTCTTGCAACGGTGTGATTAATGGCTTCCTTTAAATCCTTTAGTGGCTCTATCACGATGTATTCAAAGCTTCCTAATGATCTTAGAGGCGGTGCCAGGATTTGTATAAATAGAGGTGGGATCACATCTCCTCTTCTTATCTCTTTCATCTGGGACTGAAAAAATTGAAATGGCGAATTCCAGAGCTTTTTACTCCGACATCAAAACCGGCAAGTGCTCCTCCGTCGTGGAGGCCCGACTCCTGAGGTTCTGGGATACAAGAAACGTGAAATGTGGGGGGATCTGATGTGGGTCGACATGCTCTTTGTGGATGTCAATGTGAGCTTTTTTTTTTACGGTTTGTGGTTGAACAAAAAATTCCTATGAATTTTGTATGTTTTGTTAGAGTCAATTTTTTTTTTTTTAATTTTGTGTGTTTCCGGCGAGCTTCTTCATGATTGTTCGTTTTATATATAAAGATTCCGACGAACCTCTTTATGTTTTGTTAGATTTTAAATTCTGGTTTTGATTTTAGGAATAAAACCTCTACTGATTGTTGAGTTTGCAAAATACTGTGTAACCCCTTCGTGTTTGTTCGTTTTGGTATTTAGGTTTATATGATTTTTATTCCGGTGACTCTCTTCATGTTTTAGTTTTTCCAGATCTTTAAAGTTATGTGTCTAACAATATTTCAGCGAACCACTTCGTGTTTGTTTGTTTTTAATTGAAGGGAAGGTTCTTCTGTTGGAGAGCATCACCGGCGTCGTCTTCTTCCACATACAGTGGCAAAATCCAGATCTCTGATTGCTATTAAAATCCCAGGTATGACTATCCAATCGTTACCTTGAGAGAACAATGTTTTCTAATACTGTTTTCCAGTAATTACAGAAATCTGTAATTGGCCAAATAGGTGAATTATAGACATTGGAATTTAACAGAACAGAGTTAGAGTTTCTGTTTTTGATTGGATTCAATAAAATTGATGTGGTTTGATCAATAGAAAGAAGATTACAAGCTGAGACTCGCAGATTTCAGTAATATGTATCGATCATACTTGCATTTCACCTTTGAAAACCTTTTGGAGCGGTTCTCATCACAATGAGTTCTATAAAGTTCTGTACTTTACCTAAACCACTTCGCAAATATTAACATTCTATATATGCAATACTTTTACCTATAAGAGAAAATATTCTTGCATGTTTATCGAGTTAGATTATACTCTTGGATTTATATGATTTCACTCAAGGCTTTTGATTCTGCATTGACTCGACCCTTATATCTCTTTTTTTTTGTGATCGACAGGGTGAACCAAGTAAGTCGTTCTTCAAGGAATTTTCCTAATTTTTACGGTCCACCTTGGTCCAAGATACTACCGGGACTCATTGACTCAAAACTTTGAAGCACCTGATGAAAGAAGGTGCCATCTGTGAGCCAAGCTATAACGGTTCGAGTAAATATATGTAGTAATATTAAGAAAGTTTTGGTTCCAGTAATCTTTCTCCAAGGTATAAATATTTACCCTGTATAGTTTTAAGTACCACTATCTTTTTATCTTATGTAGTAGTATATTGAAAACCTTATGTGATAAGAATCTATCATTCTCAGAATTCAAAAAGTTTCCACATGGCGGAAGGGATGTAACACTTTTTACATGGTCAGTCGCCACCGTTAATCACGTGGTCAGTCGCCACCGTTTCAACAGTGGTATCCCCACTTTGGTTCAGCTAGCGTTCCATTACATGGCAGTTAAGTTTAAGTGGGTTACTCTTCATTGACCGGGAAAAGCTGTATATTTCTTGGAGCAAGAGTGTGCTCAAGTTAGCTATGGTACCTATTCATCTCTCAAGTTAGCTATGGAGATTCTGAAATGGAGTGAAGAGAAAACAAGTTTAATGTAAATAGTGACCCCTATATGGAATAAAGATTCCTACACATTGATGTTAATTGATTAAGATTCAGCTCAGCTCATTCATCTCTTTTTTAATAGGACTTGACCATTGCAGCTCTTAGCAACAAAACCATGACTTGAACCCCTATAAATAGACTGTTCTATAAAGTACGCTCACATTAGCAGATTAACAATTCTGTCTCTGGTGGGATTACCAGGACAAAATTCACTCACCGGAAATCTAACGTACCTCAACAATATCTATTGAGAACAATATTCACTAACCAGAAATCTAACGTACCTCAACCATATCTATTGAGAATATCTTGATTATCTTTTACACTGAGTTTCATTCTAGAATAATATTTTAACTATAGTTAAATTGCAATATATTGTTTTGTTTATATTAAAATAGTATATTCAATAATAATATTTTCATAGAAGTTTTGGTATTTTTAATGCATGCAACATTTTTCATAAGAGCTGTTTTAACTATTTGTATGAAATTTCTTTTTTAAATATGAGATACGGTTTATTTTACTGAAAACAATGAATATATAAGTTAGCTATAATTATTATGATTATAAAAAATATATTATAAGCACAAGAAAATATATTATAAAAATATATTATTTGATGTTTTAGTACTTACACAATTTAAGAAAAAGAATACTTTCACTAAAATCATTTGATTACAACAAAAAATAACTATAACAATTAATCATACAAAAATAATAATCTAGATCACAAAAATAAAATATAACCCGCCCGTAGGGCGGCTGACCCTAGTTAATAATAATAGATGGAAAAAAAAAAACTTGAATATCACTGCACATCTATATATATAAAGTTGAATATTCTGGCTGCTCCTGCCTCCACGTCATCAATGTGCATAGGGGAATTTCAGACACGTGGCACTTCACCAAATCTTCAACAAAATCAATATTCTGTGTGTTTCCGTATTCATTACGTTCTTTTATTTGGGCTTCTATATTGTTTATCTCCAGGCCCAATATTCTGTGTGTTTTAACAAAAAGGCGAAGCTTGATGTAGGTGATATCGCCGTCGTTGTCATCTCCATGAAGGCCACTCCGATGAACGCACTGTAACGCTTTGGGTTTTCATTTATTTCCTCCTTTAATCCTAGCATTAACATTCTTCACCCCACTCGCCCACTATGTAGCATTAAATCCAGCTCAGCCTCTTCGTATGTAACCGGCCAAAGGTATCCTATAAATTGGCATGCTTGCAGGCTTGCAGCTATGAACACCGCCGTACTGCAAGCTCTCCACCAATCTCTCCAGAAAGTCTTATTCTGCATCGATTCTCTCCCACGGAGGTTTAAAACATATTCTGATCCTGATCGGACCTTTGAGTTCCCTGATTCTATATACCTTATCTACGTTTTACTAAACGTTTTCATTTCTTTACGATCTGACGAGCATCTGGGAATGTTGAGATATTATGCGTGATGGAAACTTTAGCTAGCTCAATGATATGATAATGTAGCTGCATTGCTTTATTAATTTGCCTAGCTCTTCCTTCCTTTCCCTATCACACTGTCTTTCTCGCCGTATAATCCATAGACCTGTTGCTCAATTGACGACCTCTGTTGGATCTGTGAATGTTGAGATATTTTGATGACTCCATGCGTAGTGTTTTTTTTTGTTAGAGATGGAAGATGCAAACCTTAGTAGCTCAAGAATATGATTGTGTAGCTGCATTTTTTTTGTTCTTCCTTGAAATTATTGTGCAAAGATATGTTCATGTTCATTTCAGATTGATGCCACAGCAGAGGTTTGATTAATTGTTATGTGATTTTTTGTAGTAGAGAAGAAGGAGAAGCTTGCTGAGATTAAGTCTGGATTGGACGAAACTGATGTCTTGGTATTTTCATTTTTTTAATGCGTCCATCTTTTTATTGTTCTTTTCTCTTAAAGAAACATACATAGCTTCTGTTGTTTTCTATCTTGTAGATCCGGAAAATGAATCTTGAGGTAAGAAGTGTGCGCAGAGTGCTAAAGCTGTGTCTTTTAAAACTAAGAGAGTATAAATATGATCTGAAACAATGGAAAAAGGAGTTCAAACGAGTGTCTTCGCCAGATGCTAACCAAATTTACACGTGAAGAACTGATGGAATCCGGAATGGCGGATGTACATGCGGTAAATGGTTAAAGAAAATATAGCAATCACATTAGTTGTTTTTAGTTAACTCTCACCATCTTGGCTTTTATGTCTAAGTGTTCTTGCTCTTCATCTTTGTCTCAACTTAATCTTTGATCCCAGAGATGTTACATTATTGTTGTCCTTCCAGGTATCAGTTGATCAGAGTGGGAGATTTGTAATGTCAATGGAGAGATTGACCAATCAAGCGAGACAGAACATTGGGAGAGTACTAGATTAATGCTGGAGACAGAAGATGTTGGCATCTCAGTTGTTGAAAATCTGAGTCAGCAAAAGCCAATCCCTTCTTCACGCTCACACTAAGGTATGGCATGGAAAAAACATACAATTAATCAGAAACTTCTCGGGTTTAGTTTTGGTATCTATCATTAGATCATTGAGAAAAAAACTAACACTTTGTGATTTGTGTAACAGCTTCGGGGTGTGGATGCTGCTATTGACAAGAGGAAGAGAGTGTTGACCAGTGACCACTATGTCAAGAAGAATGACGAGGAACAAATGAATCGTTGGTTCGGGGATCGTGGCTCTCATTCTCGCCATCATCTTAATCATCTCATAGAGGGTTTCTCATTACAATACCACTTCATCGGGACTGTGTATGATGGTTGATTCCTTTTTAATGGCCCAAGTGTTTACTTGTGTTCCAAACAATAATTGTATATTTGACTGGAAATACTTCAAACAATTATTATACGGTCCCATGTACTTTTAAAACGTCAATATCTTTGGTGTTCTGCAACTAACTACAATAAAATATATGCGTTGATTACAAGGTTTGAAGGGAAGATACCCTATCTTAAAAAGAAATGTCTTGCCCTTATAATAATTGAGCGTCGAAACCATTATATGATTAACAATTTACGAGTCCTTTAGATATTTTTTGGATTCAGTTAACCCAACCATAAAGCTAATACTGTTCTTAAGACTTTGCTTGCTTCATTAACTTAAAAACCCAAAACCACCATTTTCACAACTAATGCAATGGCTTTTCAAACAAATAATTGGACCAGGATCACTAAATTTCACATATAATCAATGTCCTCGAACCTAACCCAGCAACAATTCACCATTTAGTAAATATGCCAAAAGCATGCAAAATATACTCCTAAACAGAAAAAACTCACCACCAGTCTAAACTCTAAAGCTAGAAAATCAAAGTTTAGAATCACTATCAACACAAAATACTTCAAACAAAGTACTACTAACCAAAAAAAATTCACCACCATTATAGAGCTAGAAAATCAAAGTGTAGTATCACTATTAACACAGAATTACGACAGTTTTTATAATAATATTGTGGTTAATGTATAAATAAAATTAGATACATTTATATAAAAAGAATAATAAGTGACTTTTGAAATAAAGTGAATAAATAGTTGGACGTAACGTTTATCAATAGGTCATAATTATTTTTTAATAGAATATGTTAATAATAGTTTTTTGTCAACGTTTAAATTAAATAGTTGGACATAACGTTTATCAATAATTCGTAATTATAATTTAATAGAATATATTAAATATTAATCTCAAATTTATTGTATATTTTTAAAATAAAATATCAGTATTAATTATATATAATTTTAGAGTATCACCCCTACTATATTTCTTATTATAAATTAGCAAAAATAAATAAAAATAACAAACAAATTTTTTAAATTAGATAAAATATAATAAAGGCCAATAACATAATATAACCTAAAATGTATAAACTTTAATCATAACAGTCTGTCAGTCAATTTAATTAACATATTATTTTTACGTTACATTAAAACAAGGTAAACAATTTTTAATTAAAAGCATATCACATGGATTTTTTTCTTTTTCATTCTTGTCACAAAACTAATTCATATAAGAAATTAATAAATATTTATGGAAAATCAAAAAATATATAAATATAGTTAAACCCAACTTTTTTGAAAAATATTTAAGAAAACAAACAATAAAAATAAAATAATAAATTTTCTCAAAATGCCAGAAACCTTAGAAAAATTGTAAAACGGAGAATGAAACAAAAATCCAAGACAATTTTTTTCAATCAAATATTGAAAATCTACCCACCTTTTGCATTCAGTGAATAAAGAGATGTGTCTTAAATCAAAACACATATATTACTAATAGTTTTAAAATGAGAAATTGAATATGAGGAAACAATAACAAAGAGACAATACTTAAAAAATACACATAAACATCATTTAACTTCCGTATATGGGTAGATGATCAACCAAATAAAACAAGAAATTGTGTTACTATTGATAAAAATGCAATATTAATGAATTAAATTAGTTAAAATGAGATAATTTGAGAACAAATGGTTGTATAAAGTTTTAAATAAACCAAATAAATATATAAATAATTGTAACACATCAAAATTAAAGAAGAAAATTTAAACACACAAATCAGCAAACCAAAATACACATGTGAATAACAGAAATATCAAACAATGACACATAATTACAAACAAACACATGCATTTACATATTTTCTTTTTTGAACATCAACTTTACTTTATGTTTTATGTTCAAGTTGATTTACTTTGGCACAACTATCATCCATTTATTCTGTTTTTATTAAACCGATCTGTGAATCCATTTATACTATTCCTCTTTCACCTAAGTAGCTTCAAAACAACAAAAAATAAATATACTATCATCACTAAGATAAATCAAAAAATAATTTAAAATTCATTAGAAAACAAAATATATGAACCCGGCGCCGGAATACCACTAGTTTATTCATAAACCTCAAAAGAGGTTCTTTATCCACATATATAAACGGGAAAGTTCAAAGCTACATACAAAACATGTGAATGTTGAACTTTCAGTTTATAGTTGGCTAATAAGATGTCCAAAACAAACATTAAATGCAACCGAGTATCAATCGATATCTCGTTTTTAAATTCCACTTAACATCCAAAGATAAATTTTTCACAAACATTATGTAATTTGCTCAAAATTTTAAAATAAATATTCAATTGTAGTACTTACCACCCACAACTTAGAAATTAATCATTTTGAATTGGCGGTTGTTTGTTTCAGATTAGTTCTTGATTGCATGTGAGGCCCATTTCATTGTTTATGGCTGTTAACAGAAAACAAAAGAAAAAAGAACTTCCTCGTGTTCAGCAACGACAGCAAGGCCAATATATGCATTAGATACCAGAGAGACTCACAAAACAACTCAATGTCAAGGCAAACTCTTTCAATCAACAAAGTGCTTGATTATGCAGAGAAGCCTCACCGAATCCTCACCGAATCAGCGCACTTTAAAAAGCAAAACTACTTCGCGAATATGGCATAACGTGATTTAAGTGCATTAAAGCCATTGATTAAAGGGAGTTTAAGTAAACGAAGCTATAAAATAACATTCCCTAAAAGCTATACTAAGCTTGAGATTCCACCAAAAAGCATAATAATATCAGACATCTCACTAACTATATATGCATATATCTAAATAAAGAGAACCACTAAAGGTTCAAGCTTTAAGACCCTTGTTTGTCTGCGTTCTGTTGCTGAGCTTCATGATGATGATGGTGAAGTACCTTAGCTTGTTCTTGACCCATTTGCTGATTCAAAACCCCAACTTGATGCATTTGATTATTATTCTCAAAACCCATCTCTGAAGAGCCAATGAAATCAAACCCAAGAAACCCAGTTCCACAGTTTAAATCCAATCCTCCTCCCGTCGTACGATTATTAGCCCCAACACCAAACCCAGTCTCATTTCCCCAAAGCCCATTCGAAAGCTGGGACCTTGAACCTCCGACGTCTAGGTTCAAATCGACGGCCTGAGGAGGAGGTTGAGAAACGGAGTCGGTGGCTGGTTTGATTCCAGTTCCGGTGGCGGAGATGATCGACGGCTCGGCGTGGCGGAGAAGCCACTGGAGAGTCTCGCCTTCGGATTTGTGACCTAACTCTCGAGTCAGTTGAAAGATCCTGGCTGCACAGACCGGAGGCAACCTAATTCTTCGACTGCGTCCTTCCACTTTAAGGTGTCGATCTTTAGCTGATTTGGTCTGAATCTCGCGCCCTTCGTTATCCTTCGGCTTCCACTTCCTCTTTCCTTCGACGGTGTTGAGAACCACCTTAACCTCTGTTTCTGTCTTCTTCTTCTTATCTGAAGGGTTTGAGAGATTTGGAGGGTTCTTGGGATCCATGATGACACAGGTTCAAAATGTGGGGTCTTTTTTAGTGCTCGATAGTAAAAAATAAAATTGCGACGCTTTTTTTTTTTATCTCCTTTGCTCTCGTCTCTCGCAGAGATTCAAGGTGGGTGTGGTGGGGGCGTGTGCGAGTGAAACCTTTTTGAGTTTTTGACCTAGTTAAAGCGGCTTAATAAGTTAACCATTTTCTTTAATTTATTATTTTATCTTTTAGTAAAAACTCTGTTTTTTTTTTAACGAAGGGCCTTCTATTAGTGGTTAAAAAAAACAAAAGGGCCTTCTATTAATTAAAACCTCTGTTTTTCAACATTTTTTTTTCTTTTGGTTTTTATTTTTCAACACTTGTTTAACAAAAGGAAAACACAATGAAAACTGTACAATAACACACGATATTATTTGATGTGAAACGGTGTTTGGATCATCTGAAGAGAGCGTTTCTAAACTTGTATTGAGGTTAGCAGCAACATCAGCAGCGTGTACTACTCTACTGCTTTCTTGAGAAGAGTGGAAGTAAACAGAAGAGTTGATGCACTGCAAGCTCACCAATCTACACATCCTAACTGTTTTCGAGCCACGAATCACCAGTAAACATGCTAGGTAAGTACTCATCAATGTCAGTTACAAAAAAAAAAAGTACTCATCAATGTTCAAAAAAAAAAAAGAAAAGTAACTCATTCATTCAGTGTGAAACAAGAGTCTGCGGAATCTAAGAGCATCCTTATTGCAAGGACCAAAAACCAAGTCCTTAGGTGTATTTTAGTAATATAATGATGTTAAGAGACAAAGTGTAGAGACACATAAAAATGAGTACATTATTGCTAGGACTTGTAGTTGTATCTTAAGAATTATTTTTTTCAAAATATTTATTTAAAATTAATATTAAACAGTAGAATTAAAAACAGGAAAAAAAAATAGAAACTTGGAAAAAGAAAAAAAATTACAAAAAAGAAATATTAAGGAAACCAACATTTTATTGAATTCATAAAAACTAAAACATCATATCTAATTTTCAAGATGTCCAAACATTTCCCATATATTTTCAATCAAATCTTGTTTTAATTGGTGATGAATATGTGGATCCTTGACTTCTTCGCGACGACCATCCACAATAGGTTGTTTTGTAGACTTTTTAACGGTAAATGTAAATTCTTCATCTTGAAATTCTTCAACAGTGTCTGAATCCCGTTCATCTTCGACAATCATATTATGGAGTATGAGACAAGCTTTCATAATATTTTTAATTTTTTTTTATCCCATAAATTAGATGGATTTCTAACAACGGCAAACCTAGCTTGTAGGACTCCAAAGGCACGCTCAACATCTTTTCGAACGGATTCTTGTTTTTTAGCAAATAAAGAATTTTTCGGACCCTGTGGTAGTGTGATAGATTGAATAAAAGTTGCCCATTTTGGATAAATACCATCCGTCAGATAGTAAGCCAAATTGTACTCCCTTCCGTTGACATAGAAGTTTACTTCCGGAGCTATCCCGTTAATAATGTCATCAAAAACAGGTGATCGATCAAGAATATTAAGATCGTTCATGGTACCTGGAGCTCCAAAAAAAGCGTGCCATATCCAGAGGTCATATGAAGCAACCGCCTCCAACACTAATGTTGGTTTTCCGGTTCCGCGTGAATACATTCCTTTCCAAGTGCTGGGGCAATTCTTCCACTTCCAATGCATACAGTCGATGCTTCCAACCATCCCGGGAAATCCACGTTCTTCACCAATTTGGAGTAGTCTTTGAAGATCCTCCGGTGTGGGTTGTCTGAGGTATTGATCGCCAAACAAGTGGATTATTGCGGCGGTAAAATGGTGCAAACATTTAGCAGCTGTTGTTTCACCAAGTCGTACATATTCGTCAACTGTATCAGCTCCACCACCATACGCCAATTGACGAATAGCTGCGGTACATTTCTGGAGCGGAGATAGACTCGACCTA
This sequence comes from Raphanus sativus, assembly GCF_000801105.2. Classification (NCBI taxonomy): domain Eukaryota; kingdom Viridiplantae; phylum Streptophyta; class Magnoliopsida; order Brassicales; family Brassicaceae; genus Raphanus; species Raphanus sativus. The sequence goes on along the minus strand of NC_079514.1, from coordinate 31,145,722 downwards.
CCGACTGCATCTTGTGTTGGTCGAAAATACTCTACTTCTGTAGAGAGACGATGCACAATACTCAAGAACAAAGACTTGTTCATTCGAAAACGTCGCCTGAATAAATTGTGCGGGTATGTCGGAGTTTCGCTAAAATAATCATTCCAAAGCCTGGTGTTGCCATCTTCCCGGTTTCTCTCGATAAAAATTCGTTTTTTCCGCTCTTTTGGTTCTGGAATAGGATTGTTGGTAAAAAATTCCTCGAACGGAACTTCTAAATCTGCATCGTCATTTATGTTGTAATGATAATGGTAATGGGATGAAGATGCCATTTAAGTGGAGAAAAAAATGTATGAGTAAAAGATGGGGGATTTGTGTATTTGTAAACACACGGCATTTGTCATATTTATAGCTTAAGTATGAGATAGTCATCTTGATGTTGGGAAAATCCCGTGATGATGGTTGTTGTGATATTTTAGACTCAAACAAAGACATGTGATTGTTAGTTAAAATAGTAGTATGCATGTGATCTTTTTACACTCGTGTTGTAACCATAACACGTAGAGAAAAGGCATGTGATCTTTTTACACTTGCTAGTGTACCAACCACACATAGAGAAAAGGCATGTGATACAAAAGATATAAGTTGAAATAAAAACATACATGTTAACATACAAGTTCACAAGATACATGATACAAGATACAAGTTCATACAAGTACATGTTAACATACAAGTTCACAAGATACTACAAGTTCATTACAAGATACTAGAAGTTACTACAAGTGCAAGATACTAGAAGTTACACTAAAAACCGAGTAGAAGTTTAAACCGAGTACAAGTTAAACAAGACATACAACAAGCAGTAGCTTATGACCAGCACTACTTCAAGATAATCACCATCCCTATTATCACTAACACAACAAGCATAGCACCTAGAACGTGTTCAAAGCGTTTCCCAATTCTCTCAAGCCTCACCAACTTCTGCTCTGTCTCGTTATGCAGTAGCTTAGCCTCATCAAGCTGAGTTTCGTAGTCACTCAGAAATGAGAGATAATCTACCTTATCACTGAGCTGCTGACACTGTGTGGATATGGCTCTAATCTCCTCTGTAGCCGCCACATCCCACCACTTCCAGACATGGCAGTCTCCGTCGTCTCTGTTCGCACAGGTGTAGAACCTCCTCCCGGGATCAGTTGCTGTGTAGGAAGTGGCGGTATGTGGTTCACCACCACAGTAGCACTCTTTCGGGAAGCCAAACTCTACTTCAGGCTGGGGGGGGTACTGACGCCGCGCTGCATCATTCTCAGCTTGGTCGAGGAGTATATCAGCCTCTGTTTCGCTGTACCCACTATCGGCGTCGGCGTCGTTGTCATAATAATCCTCTGACCATGATGGCTGCGTATAGCTGTAGTTTCCCATTTTCCTTTAACCTGCAATGAAAAGCACAACACACTATTTTATTTCATATATTTAAAAGCACATATATTTCAAACATATATTTATATGGATAGTAGAGAACATGGAACACACGATTTTATTTCATAAAGTAGACAAGGGAGTTCAAACATTAAAAGCATAGTTCAAAGAAAACAGAAAATTCAAATAAAACAACAAGTTAACACATATGATTCATAGTTAGAAATACTGGGCAAGCAGTTTATCCTTGACTATTTCTTCAGCCTCCGTGAGTGACTCCTTCTTAGCAAGGAGAGTGTCAAGTATGGAGAGCTTGCATAGTTTCTCCTTCTGAGCTAGATCAACCATCTTGAGGCTGCACATGTCCTTATACTCCTCAAAAGACTTCCCTTTAGCATTGTTCCTTCTTGCTTTTGCCGCCTTTATACCTTCAGGGCGCTTCTCATGTTCATCAACACTGGCACTGGCACTGGCACTGCCACTGGCAGTGGCAGTGGCACTCGAAGCTTGTGGATGGACGTCAGTTGTTTTCCTCTTACCAGTAGCTAATTGATATAACCACAACATCCCAACTAAAACGAGCTACTCTATGATCAAAAGCTACAACAATTTAAACCAACAATGAAACTACAACAAGCTTTTAACAAATCACAACAATGAAACCAACATGATCAAAAGCTTTTTAACAAATCACAACAATGAAACCGAGTACTCTATATAACCAATCACAAAAATTAAAACCGACTACTCTATCAACCATATTTTTTCTTAGATCAAGTACACAATTATTACCCAAATTTTAGCAAAAATATTACACACTTATCAGATTCCACAATTATCAGATTCCACATCACAACAGTTAAACCAACAATTGAAACCGATCAATGTAAAAGTTAAACCAACAATTGAAACCGGAATCAACTAGCAACAACAACAGATGCGGAGGAGATAGATCGACGTACCTATTTTTCTGTCTCAGTCGAGAGAATCGATGTTGAGGGAACGAAATCTGGATGGAATCGGAGAAGGATCCACCGCGATGTCTGTCTGAGTCGAGAGAGAGATGCAGGAGCCCACGTCGTTGATTCGCCGTGGAACACGCCGTCGGCAGAGAGAGAGCGGAGAGAATACAGAGAATCGCCAAGGGAGTCGCCTTTGAGAAGAGAGAGCGGAGAGAACAAGATAGGTTTGTCAAACGACAAAGTTCTTTTGCCCTAATTGCTCTGGCCAATCTCATGCTGACACCTGTCTGAAGGACCAGCCCAATTTGTATCCAAACCAAGGACGTTGTGCGATGTCTCTTAGCTTTATTCACCATTTTTCATTTATTTTTGGCCCAAAAACATAAGGACCAGGGCTTTAGAGCCCGCGATAAGCATGCTCTAAATAGGCGGCGTCTCGAAAGATAAAAAGTAATATTGGGCCTTTAACGTAAGCCCACCAAGTCTTGGAGGGCTCCCAAATAATCTCAAATCAAAACAAACCCTTTTGTCTTCTCGCCGCCACAAAAACCTGGAAACATCTCTCTCTCGCGTTTGCTTTTCTGAATCCCTAAATCGGATTCGAAGGTCAGGGCGAATAGTAATGGTTATGTCGGCGAATTTCTTCAAGTTAGATTCGCTGGAGTCTGACACGGATGAAGAGAGGACGACGACGACGGCGAGTAAGGTCGCGGTTCCATCTCAAGGAACCCCCGCAGAGCGCAGCTCTGTGAAGAAGAAGACGAAGAAGAAGAAACCAAGTGTTGAAAAACCTGATTCTGAAGGTGGAAAGAAATCGAAGACGAAGGTATCTGGTGGTGATGAGTTAGGAGGAGACACTGAGAGCAGCCAAGGCCATGAGAAAGCAGTCGCCAACACTGATGCTGATGATGATGGTAAGAGAAAGAGAAAGCGTGTTGATGATACTGATCTGGGAGATACATCACCCAATCCTAAGACTACTAAGAAGAAGAAGAAGCAAACAGTTGCTGATTCTGAAAACACCTCCAGCTCCAAGAAGAAAAGTAAGGACAAGATTCAAAGAGATGTTCCAGAGGAGGCTCAAGTTAATCAGTTACAAACTGAGGATCCAGAGAAGTCTCCAAAGAAGAAGAAGAAGCAAACTGAAGATCCAGAGGTTGAAGAAGACAACAAGGACTCTGCTGAAGATGCTGAGAAGAAACAAAGTGAGGATTCAGAGGCTGACGACTTGAACAAGTCTTCCAAGAAGAAAAGGAAGAAGAAGCTAATTGATGCTCCAGAGGTTGGAGAAGATGATGCAGAAAAGACACAAAGTGAGGATTCAGAGGCTAACTTGAACAAGTCTACCAAAGTTCCAAAGAAGAAAAAGAAGAAGAAGAAGCTAAGTGAAGCTCCAGAGGTTGAAGACTCTTCGGGAGATGCAGAGAAGGAGAATTCAGAGGCTGAAGGAAACTACTTGAACTCTCCGGAAATTGCAAAGAAGAAAAGTAAGAAGAAGAAGAAGAAGCAAAGTGAAGATCCAGAGGCTGAAGAAAACAACAACAACAATGGAAAGGATAAAAAGAAGAAGAAGAAGAAGAAGCAGAAGGGTAGTAAGAGTGATGAAGTTGTGACCACCCCATCACCCAAAAGCGCTAAAAAGGTCAACTTTTCCGACCAAGTTGAAGTTTTTCCTGCTGACTCTGAAGAAAGCGATGAAGAAGAAGGGGAAGAAAAAGTTGACCTGGTGAGGGGTAAGCGGTTTACAAAGGAAGAAGACGAGCTGATCAAGAAATCTGTATTGGAATACGTTGAGAACCATGCTTTAGGAGACGAAGGGATTAACATGGTCATGAACTGCAAGGCACACAAACAAATCAAAGGCTGTTGGAAAGAGATAGCTACTGCTTTACCCTGGAGGCCATACCTTGGTGTCTACTATCGTGCGCATACTTTGTTTGAAGAAGGATCCAAAGGGGTATGGACTAAAGAGGATTTGGAGCTCGTTGTGCAGCATCAGAAGAAACGCGGCAACGATTGGAGGACTCTCGCGGATGCCATGGGTAAACACAGGAACCATGTTAAAGACGCTTGGAGGAGGATTAGATTGGCGTCCAAGAAGAAAGGACATTGGTCTATGGAGGAGTACCAAAGCCTCTTTGATCTTGTCAACAGAGACCTTAGGATAAAAGCGTTCAAAGAGAAGCACTCTAAACATGGGATGCTCAGGGATAACATCCCTTGGATGGCTATAAGCGACCAGCTCGGAACAAGGGACCATGCCGTCTGCTGCCTGAAATGGTATGATCAGTTGACATCACCGATGGTGGCCGATGGGATGTGGGCTAACGTGGATGACTATAGGCTCTTGGACGAGCTTACGAATCTGGATGCTGCTTGTGTCGACGACGTGGATTGGGATAATCTTTTGGATAATAGAGATGGAGATGCTTGTAGAAGTCGGTGGAATCAGATGGTGAATCATATCGGATTGCCTGGAAGCAAAACGTTTGCAGAACAAGTCGAGGTTTTGTCTCAGAGGTATTGCCCTGACATAGCTGAAGACAGAGAAGACTTTGACAACAGACCTTTTGATCCTGAAGATTAATCAAGTCTAGTAAGAGTTTATTTGTTCCTTTTTATGTTCTACTTTAATGTAAGTTGTGTTTGTGAGCTTGAAAAACTATGTTAAGGTTTTTGATCGGGATTCTCTTTGCTTCTCTATTTTCTTAGCATTAATGTTTCAGTCATAGGATATCTAGTGAAAAAGGATATATGAGTGTCGTTACTAGTACTTTGCTTGGCATGGAATAGGTTTAATAGTCAGGCACTAGTTCAAATGCTAGATTACAAGGTCTTGAGGTTGGAGTAACCTTTGAATCTTGCAAGCAAAAAACACATCAAGGTCTCATGTTTGAGTCGACCGTTTGAAATAGAGAATTGGATCAAAGTAGTTCAAATTAAAGATCTTAAAAACAGATTGGGTTTCTAATGTCGTCCATGAACAAACAGTAAATCAAGAATAGATGTTTAAAAGCATAATAATCCGATTTCTATATATAATTTAGTCTTTCACTAAAACCGTCTACTACTACTTCAAGTCTACATCCTTAAGCAGAGGTTCGGAGGCAGACTCCAGTTACAGAATAGGAGGCTCCAGTCACTAAGCCCATTTGGACATGTACAGCTTAATCAGAGGTTACAGACTTACAGTCACTAAGTTCATTTGGCTCCAGTTACAGAATAGGAGGCTCCAGTAACTAACCCTATTTGGGCATGTACAGCTTAATCATAGGTTACAGTCACTAAGTTCATTTGGAGATAGACAGCCCAATTGACATACATTGTGTTTAGACTCGGTGAACAGAGACGGTGATCACTTTTAAAGAGAATCCCCACAGTAATAAGGCTAGACTCTCTCCAGCAAGTGACACGTTGGATTTGAAAATGCTTTTGAGAATGACATGTCAATAAATGAAAAAAATGCAAAAACCACTCACGACATTTTATATCTCCACCTCATTGCTCTGCTGTCATGTTTTTCTTTTGTTTTCTTCTCCGTTTGGCAAGAGAGAAGGGATCCGAGATTATTCTTCTTCGATCTCTCTCTCTCCTTCGCTTTGAAATCGGATCTCTCTCTTACTGTTTCGATTTGGTCGACCAGGAAGCCGATGGCTCTGATTAAGAAGCTACGCAAGGCGGTAAGCATTTCATTTTGCTATCAAGTCTCGTCTTTTCTTACCGATGTAGTCAAAATGGCTTTGAATGTTAGATTGTAATCTGCTGATTGAATGATTTGTGATGGTATTTGTACGATTAGGGTTTAGGGATTTGTCTTTTAACTTTATTAGTGACCTTGGATTGTTAATGTTATTCTTGGTTTACGCCTTAGTATCAAATGCTAGGGTGTGCCTTAGTAAAAATCAGGAGTTAGTTTTAGGTATTTTAGATTCTTTCTTTCCACACTTTTGAATTGCTGAAGCTGACTATCTTTACTTTCGGTTGATAACTAGAAAAGGGAGGCACCACAAGGTGAGAAGCCAGAACCCACCTGAGGAACATGATCATTGTCCCTGAGATTATCGGAAGCATCACTGCAGCGTACAATGGAAAGACCTTTGACCAGGTCGAGATCAAGCCCGAGATGATTGGTCACTACCTGGCCGAGTTCTCCATCTCATACAAGCCAGTTAGGCACTGTAGGCCTGATGTTGGTGCTACCCACTCCTCCCATTTCATTCCCCTCAAGTGAAGAGCTTGGGAACGTGTTTCATGGTCTTTTTGTTTCTCTAAGTGTGTGTTTGTGGATCCTCTTTTGTTGCTGCATATTTTTTAAGTATATAGACACTTTTATGGCCTGTTTCCATCAAATTGCCACCAATTTTTGTTTTTATAACATTGTCTGATTGTTGGAATGGTTAGTAGCTTTAGTGATTTGATAACTTATGTGAATTTTATTCTGGATGACTTTTGTGATCTCATTCTCATATTTGCTTTAGGTTACTTGATTAAACACCGTCTATATAACAGAGCATTACGGACTATCGTTCATAGAAGATCAGTTTCTCATATTTTTTGCAGAGGGACTATCGTTCACAGCAACAAAAAATAATTGATATCTACTGATGTGAAGAAGATAGTGACACGGCAGTAGCATTGTTTGCTTAATAAGGTATGATTTATATTTATACCTTTATGACATCTGTTTTTCAATGCTGCAGCAAAAAAAACACCTTCATACCAAATTGTTTTATGCCATGAGTGCAGAAACGAGTTTTTATATGAGCTCAATAGCTTTTGCGACTGGAAGACGCTTGTTCAACTACTTAACCACTGCTGGTCCAAAGCTTTTGGGTATGTTTTATTCTAACTCGTGGATTATTTACTATGACATAGCAGCTGTTATAAATATGATGCTGTTCTTTCTTGCCTGATACATTTTTATTATTTCATGTCTTTTTTATATATAGTTCTCGTCTTGACAACACTCGGTTCTGTTGTATCAGCAAGTTGAGAATTTCAAAGAAATAGAAGGAGATTCATTAAAGTTGCAGGAATCTAATAATCTGATGTGATCTTAAAGGGAAACTTCTCTGTCCGAGACTCTGTCACGTTTTTATCCTCTAACTGTACAACAAGAAGGATCCAGCTATATAAGCTATATCTTGTAGGTTGTAGCAACGTATGAGCCATCATTACTGAGGCACAAACTGATCTCCTTCTCTCAAATGAAAAAGATTATCACTCCCTTGAGTTCTATATAAGCTATTGTACTGACTCTTTAATAGAAAACACAAAGGTCTGCAGCAAGGGAGGTCTTTGTTACAATAAGACAAATGAAAATAGAGGTTGACTTTCTAATTAGATAATTTTTATGTTATATGTGCTATTATATACGTTTGCAATTTCAAATACCGTTCTTCAGTTTTATGTTGTGTAATAGACTATAAATTTATAAAAGAACATAAAGTAAGTTTAATCTTATTACTTACCAGTATTACTTGATTGAAAAAAAAATATACAATTATGTTTCAATATTTGTTTTCATTTTGTAAATTACGGATCAGTACGCTCTATGTTTCTCAATAACTTCACTACATTTTCATGGTAACATTTCTCATTTTATTTCTTTCACTCTCCTATGTTTATTTTTGACTATCCTATGTCTCCTTATTTGATACACAAGCACAATATATAATAAACCATAAAATGAAATTTTTACAGTAAATTAACAAACAAAGAATATATTAATTTTATGAAAAAAGAAAGTCATACGGTAATTTAAGACGTATTTCATAATTATTTCAGAATACAACAGTCAATTTTTATAAGGTTCAATTTTTCACACATTCACCCATACTGTTCAATTTATATTTTTGAATGTTCAACTATCTTAATAAAATATGAAAATAATAAATAGGTAAATATCTAATCGAATCATCATGCGTAAATATAAAAAATGGGTTGAAAATATATTATATATTCAAATATGACACAATTTGATAAAATAAAATGATAATTTCTTTTCAAAAATCTTATTTAAATATATATGGTCTTGGTTTTAAATAGCATGTTGCGAACAAATACGATAAGGTGCTCGACTCTCACCAAGCGCTATGGCGAGGAAAGTCAATCGCCATGTGTAACACACATGCAAAACCGTAATATCTATTTCTAACTTTTAAGTCATGATAAGCCATTGATAGAAACAGTAAAGAGAAAATTAAAATACCAATTCCATTGAAAGATTAAAAGTTTAAAGCCAAAACACCAATTCAGATGTACTAAAATTTAATAGAGCAGAACTAGAATCCTAAAACTCTAAAATTCTGATTCAAAGTTCCTTGATAAGAAAATATAGTTTATGAGAACAGAGACCTAAGTACAAAAGAAAGAAGATATAAGCTGAGTGGATAAAATGAAGAACATAGAGAAAAGTAGAAAGAAAGAGTGATGAAGAACTTAAGGGTTGTATATAACTATAATATAGTGAGTAGATTAGGTTTGTCGATAGGTTATATTAGACTAGAGATTATGTATTAAACCAAAGTTGGTTTAGTAACCAAAATATGTACAAATCAAGTTGGTTTGAGAAGGGAATCAGTGAGGCGTCGCTAAAAAGCGACTTATGAATAATACTAAAACGCTCAATAGCGAACGCTATGTGTACCTCGCCTGGCTTTCAGGTGTCAGTGCGATGGGCACACCGCTACACCTCGCCAAGCGTCATGGCGATGAAGGCATTCGCTTTTTAAAACCAAGAATATTGTTCCATAAAAAAATCATAAGCTAATATTTTTTTTGTCATAAACTAATAATTGTTATATAAGTTCGAACAAAAAAATGTATTGTTTATTGTGTATATTCATGATAAAATTCATCTCAGTTTTTTTAACACTCCAAGATATTTTTGATAATATTACTATTGTTTAGTAAAATTATATCTATTTTTTTAATTCTGTAGAACATAAATAATATTATAAATCATGTAAATTGGCTTTGTAAAGTTTATGTAATATATATATAGTAAAATATAAAAAGGAAAGTTTTTATTATAACTCCATGAACCAAGAATATTGCTCCGTAAAAAAAATCATAAACTAATCATTTTTATATAGTTTATATAAGTTCAAACAAAAAAATTAAATTGTTTATTGTGTAAAAAATATAGATATAATTTTACCAAATAATAGTAATACTACCAAAAATATCTGGAGTGTTAAAAAAAATTCCAGATGAATTTTATCATGAAATGTTCTGTAGAACACAACTAATATAATAAAATCATGTAAATTGGTTTTGTAAAATTAGTAATGTATATATAGTAAAATCTGAAAATGAAAGTTTTTATTATAATTCCATAAAATAATAGATTTTGATCGTCTCAATATTATTAATTTATAGAGTTTTACCATATATACTAATCAAATATTTTAAATCAAATATTATTTTAATATCAGAAATTAAAAAATATAAATATATATATATATATATATATATATATATTTATAACTAAAAATTATAGAAAAATCCCGCTGCGTAGCGCGGGTAATTACCTAGTTACTCTCAAAGGACATAGCCAATCTAAGGATCACACCAATGTGACAATATCAACTTAGTTATTCCAAGGAATTCTTTTTTTTTTCCTAAAAAGCAATGAAATTACAATCACACTTGCGATCAAATCAAACCACACATGCTATTAAGCAAAAACCAAACGTCAACATATATTACAAACAATGGCAAAGCGTCTCACTTCAACTTTGAACCATCGTCCTTAAGGTAGTGAGCTTCGTATTGAACAACTGCAAGATAATAAACAGACGACCATGTTTTTAGATAACACATTTTTTCGTTCAAACAAACGTATTTATATATAGATACATTTTTAAGTCAAAAATCATATATTTTATTTATTCAAAAGTGTACACATAATTATTTAATTTTGTGTTTAAATCCACATACACTTTGGAATAGCTTAGCTCTGATTATTTAAACATTTATATGTAAACAATTACACAACCGTATATAAACTTGATTTTTCGACATCCTCTTGGAATTTATATTTCTTCAACTCTCCATCACTTCTTGAAACTTAAGTTCATCATCACTTATGGACCTTTTCCTTTGGTTGAGTTAGAGTGGTTCGCACGTGTGCCCGTCGGGGCAGGGGCGGAACATCCTCGCCGGTACTGATCTGGAACAATATGAAAAAAGAAGTTAAAAAATCAATGAAAGACTGTTACAAAAAAAAAAAATCAATGAAAGATCATATGATTAGTTACAGGTTCTTTAAAGGTATTGAGTTTTAATGGGTTAGTAACTCCCTGAAAATTTGAATCATCCTAATATTTATAAATTGAATAATAATTGTGGACAAACAATATATTCGACGAATTAAATATATATGGTTTTGAATTCTGGCTCTGGAATTTACTTGGTGGGTTTCTCGCGCATGGGGTATCCGAAGACTTGGTAGTAACTACAATTCAAAAAAAGATTTGAACATCATTGTCGGAGCACATGCTGCACATCTCTTTATAAAACAATCTATATAGTAACTTGAAAAGTTGAAAATAAGTGTAAGTTATATTTATATGCGTAGACGAATATATAAACTAACGTTTGGAGGGTTTGGCCTCGGCGACACCGAACTGAGAAGAAAGACACAGAAGTAAAGACAGAAAAAGAGCAGTTACACATGATTTATAATTTGCCATTTAAAAACTGATTTTCTTTGTTACGTTTCATGAAATGGTATTTTATAAGTAGAGAAGATAATATGAAAGCATCAGCCGCACCAAAGAATTTTAACGCGTTTTTGACTTTGTATGTGCACTGACTGCCATTGGTGACTTTTGAAAGTCCACCAAGGAGACTTTTGGAGTCCTTTCTAGTTTTGATACAGGGTCTAATTGTAAAATGTTTGGTTCATAATTCACAGAAACGTGGACAAACATTTGGATGATGGGTTAAATGGTTGGGCTGAGTTCAACATAGGTAAATTGAAGAATGTAAACATGAAATAAAAACTAGATCTAAATATATATACTTTGTCATTTGTTTTCTGCAAATTTATGCAAACTTAAGTTAATTAAGTTATTAAAGTTTCCAATAAAATTTATAATAAAATAAATTATATATAAATGAAAAGTAAATACATGGATGCATTGGTATGCCTAGAACTGAGTTTGTACACCAAAGAAGGAAGGAAGATTGGGGCCTTCAATTAAGCAGTGTTGAGTAAACAAGTGTGGAAAATATTACAACACTCAAATTGTCTTATGACTAGGATATTACAGGCCTGTTACTTTTCAGATGGGAATATCTTACATGTGAGTCTCAAACCGAAAACTTCTTATGCTTGGAAATCCACCTTACATGGGAAGGAACTTATTGCTAAAGGTATGAGATATATCATTGGAGATGGTTTTCATACTAAGATGTGGGTAGATCTTTGATTACCTCTACATCCTCCAAAGACTTCCAGGAGAAAGAAGAGAAGTGTCCCTTAATACTAAAGTTCAATCCTACCTTACTCAGAATAAAAATGAGTGGGATATGGAGAAGCTTCGGGAAGATGTTGTTGATGAAGATATTGAGAGGACAGTATTGCTAAGTATTAGCTCAAAATCTCAACAAGACTTAATGGGATGGCACTATAATGATGATGAAATTTACACAGTAAAGTCTGGCTATTGGTTAGCCACTCACTTACCTATCAAAATTTTATAACCCCAACTTATGGAGATGTGAATTTAAAGCGCAATGTTTGGAAGAGTAAGGTATCACTAAAGATCAAGCATTTCCTTTAGCGGATTTTATCTCGAAGTTTGGCGACTGGTAACAAAGAAGACATGTTACAAACGATACAATTTGTAAGCGTTGTTATCAAGAAGAGGAAACAGAGAAGCATTTGTTTTTTATTGTAGTTATGCTCAACAAATTTAGAGGGCTGCTGGGATAGCAAATCCAATTATTTTTAGCTCACAGGCGACATTTTCTGAGAAAATGGTTGCGTGTTTGCAGTATTCATCATCTGTCCGATTAATTCATTATCAAGAGCTTCTTCTTTGGATTCTCTGGGAAATATGGAGAAGCCGAAATAAGCTTATTTTTCAACAGAAACAGATTCATTGGAAGGTTGTGCTGAAGTATGCCAAAAGTGATGCTAATGAATGGAAAGTGGTGGAAGTTCAAGAGGATTCTGTTACGCAATTGACACCAGTTTCTCCTAGTTTTCAGAGAATCGAACATACTTGGAGAAACCTTCGTTAGGGTGGCTTAAATGCAATGTTGATGGATCGTTCTATAATACAGACACATATGCCTCAGCAGGTTGGATCCTGCATGTGCAGATGGTTTCTGTCAATACTCGGTTCAGGCTACAGGAAATAAAGTTAGTAATGCAATGGAAGCCGAATTACAAGCCATTTTAATGGTAATGCAGCATTGTTGGTCCAGAGGACACCGTATGATACTTATCAAGAATGATAATAAGAAGGCGATGTATATTTTGAATGGGAAAGCTCTACATTTCGCAGCTTACAACTGGATCCGTGAAATAAGATGGTGGTCTCTGAAATTTGATGAGATACACTTCAATGGACAGGAAGAGAAGCAAATAAAGTAGCAGACAAACTGGACACAACAAGATTACCAACTATGGTATCATTTTCTTATCATATTCATGTACCTATGTGTATCAGGAGTCTTCTACATGAAAACCATGTAATATCATGGTCTTGTTTATATGAAAATGAGAAGTTATAAAAAACATTGTTGGATACCCATCAATCGGCTACAACCTTAAAAGAGATATATTTAACGAAATGAAAATATTTGTTTGATTCTTATAACACTTCAATGGTATGTGTAAAGTTAGAAGGGTTTACACATCACCAAATTATGGTTTTTATGACAGAAGAATATTGAGATGAAAGTCCTAAGAGAACAATATCAAAGGTTGAGATGTGTCTGAATCTGTTTAAAAGCTCCAGTAATTAGTAATCTAACGTTGTAATTCTACTGATTTTAGGAATCTTGAAACGGTGCTATTAGTGATGTTGTTGCATAATGTATGACTGTGGCTCTCACTTACAATATCGAGATGCATTTTCCGTATAATTGGGTGATTTTCTTGATAAATTTTCTTAATATAATGTTTCGTAGACAAATTAAATTGGACTAACCTATTTTGAAATCAATTTTAGTGTTACCACCTAAACAAAATTGAAAGATAAGAAAATGGCCCATCAGCAAACCTCTTTTGTAATTAATACAAACTTAAGATTATAACTTAAAAATATATATATATATATATAAGGATGTCTTTACCTATTTGCTTCACTTGTAGGAAGCGTTGTCCACAAAAGATAGTTTTCCAGATGTATGGATTAATACTTTGTTCCACATTTTGTATGCGTGGTACTCATCCTAGAGAGTTGACTACTTAGCTTGATGATCATTAATTGTTCTTCTTGTAAGATATATTGCATTATGTTCTTGATGATCATTAATTGTTCTTCTTGTAAGATATATTGCATTATGTTCTATTTGATTACTCAAACTTAGGTCCAATATTCTTAGGAAATTTACTCAAAAAGTAGTGAACCGCTTGCATATGCAGGGCCGGCCCAGAGGAGAAACCACCCAAGCCATCGATTAGGGCATCCAATTTAAAGGGGCATATTTTCTATAAATTTTTGTTACTATATAGATAAAAATAATTTTATAAGATTTTTTAATTGAAACTATACTTATTGGACATTTTTACTTATGATATTTTGAAGGCATAATTCAAATACTGAAAAATTCTTTAAAATGATATTCATTCGAACATAAATAGTGGTATTTTACTTATGGAATTAATATTCTACAAGAATCAATGTCACAATAGATTAGAAAACCTACTATAATATTTTTTTGTTAAAGAATGAATGTTATATGACAATATAAATTATTTAGTGGGCATTTTTACTTATGATATTTTGAAGGCATAATTCAAATACTGAAAATTTCTTTAAAGTGATATTCATTCGAACATAATTAGTGGTATTTTATTTATGGAATTATTATTCTACAAGAATCAATGTCAAAATAGATTATATCGCCTACTATAATATTTGTTTTTTAAAGAATGATTGTTATATGAAAAATATAAATTATTTAGTGTGCATTTTAGAATATAAGAATATCGATCATCACATATAAAAAATTTTAAAAGGTAAAAATAGTTATTAGTAGTATAACATGTTATTTAAGAGATTACCTAAATTGATTTTGTTATCGATCAAAACTGTTATAAGAATTGACTATATTTATTTAATGAATGCTTTTACATGAAAAAATGCAAAAAAGTATATTTTAATGTTTTATACAGTAGAACCTCTATAAATTAATACTCTATAAATTAATAATCTCTATAAATTAATAAATTTTGCCGGTCCCAAATTGGGCTAGTGTTAAATATAACACAAATCGATAAAATAATAAGATAATAATATTTTTAAAACTTCTATGTAAATATATAGTCCCCTTAAAATCATAAATTAATAATCTATCTATATATAATTTTTATATAAGTACAAGCTAAATATTATATTGTTGGTTTTATATTCACAATAAAATTTTTTTGTTTTTCTTAACATTTCAATATATTTTAATAATATTTGGTAAAATTATACCGAAAACCACTTAACAATTCTATGTAACATAAAAATATACACAAAATAAGATAATAAAACAATATGAAAGTCAAATTTCTAAAATTTAAATAATGTACATACGGTAAAATAAAATATTTTCTTTTTCTTATAAATAAAAATATTTAAAAATAGAAAAAACTAAATAAGGAAACTTTTGTAAATTAATATCTCTATAAATTAATAAAATTTCAAAGTCCCAACATTATTAATTTATAGAGGTTCTACTGTATTTACTGTTTTAGTTCAAAAATTTAAATTACTTTTATATTAGTTTTTTTTTATAATTTCAATACAAAATATTAAAAGGCATAGTTTTAAAATTGGATTAGGGCATTGTTAAACGTTAGACCGGCACTGTGCATATGAGTTGTGATTCTTGAAACAAAGCCTTTTTTCTTTTCTCATTAATCTCAAGTCGCATATTTATTTATTTTTCTTGTTTTTCTTCTACTAACTTCCTGAAATTCTCTAAAATGTTTACCATTTTGCACATCAATGTCTTCAAACCAAGGGACAAGATGCATCCATTAAAGCTACAGCGATGGCAACATTAAGTTGTTTACGAGAACCCATTGGTCCAACAAAAAACGGTGCTAGAGATAAAATGGAGTATGGCCTTAAAAATGTATGGATTAGCTTAGCATTGTGGACAAACACAATTATAAGAATGAATCTCGTACCAATAAAATTCTTCGTAAGTGCAATTTGTCAAAAGCCTCTAGCAGGGGTTCGGACTTCGAAGGCAGTTAGTTGGCAATCATGTAGCACCTCTGCCTATTGTGTGGCACGTGCACCTGCAGATCAGTGAATCGAAATCGTGGTCAGGTGGAGGCCGAGCTTGGAAACGAGGCTAATAGAGCGAGAACATGCTCTTACTGTGGAAACGGGAGAAAAAATTAAACCATAGATCAAGAAAGAACATAAACTTAAGAAAGTAAAGTGATGATCATCTTTGAGTCACATTTCATATTCTAGTTTCTCAGTGAAACTAGAATATTCTAACATGAAAGCAAGGAGTTTCTCAGTGTACATCATCAGAGCCAATATCAAAAGCCAATATTTCGTACCAAACTACCATATTCAGTCCCTGGTTAGTCTCGCTGGTCCAACAGTTTCCTCTATACTGATTAGAAAAAGCTAAATCCAAACCTATGAAGAAAAAGTAGACCCTTGAAAATGAAAATAAAAATGGTGAGATCATCTTTACACATTCATTTACTCTTTTTTTTAGCAATTCTTTAGCAAAAGCAAAAAGAAAATACATACCAAGAACGATCTGTAAAGCAGTTGTCGTCGAAAATAGAATACAGAAACCATAAAAGAAGCAATTGATTGAAAATTTAAGAATAAAGAAAGCTCATAGACAACTAAAAAGACGAAAGAAGCAAAACCCACTTAAAGAATACAATACCTTTCCTTTGCAACCTTACCAAAGCTTAGCATCTAACCAACTCCTCTCCTTAGCCACCAAGAAACCCATAATTCTACATAAAACCATAACAAACTTCTACATTCTCAAACTTTAATTCCACATCTTACTTCATCTGCAAGAACAAGAACCTATTACACGACAAACACATATCATAGTAGAGAGAAGATTACTGGAGATATGAGTGCAGACTGGGGACCAGTGATTGTAGCAGTGGCTCTGTTCATCCTACTCTCACCAGGATTGCTCTTTCAGCTACCGGCGAGGACAAGAGTGATGGAGTTCGGTAACATGAGCACAAGCGGCATTTCTATTTTGGTCCATGCCATTATTTACTTCTGTATACTCACTATCTTGGTCATAGCCATACAAATTCACATCCATTTCTGATCTTATATTATAACAAAAGGCAAGCTTATTTGGATTCAAAATTTGCCTTTTTCTGCTACTTATTTTTGCTAATCTATTGTTCTTAGCTCATGGTGTTGGTTGTATACAAATAAAGAATCTGTAATTTTGTATTTTCCCAATATAATGTCTAACCTTCTAAGTTTCAAAATCACATATAATTGGTATAATTCATCAAGTATTAATCCAACATAAAGCATCTTCTTTTTGATTGATTACACAATTATTTTCGTTAATCTCTGATTCTTTAATACATTTTCAGTAAAACATAATGAACAACACAACAAGGGATCTGTTTGTTCCCAAACAAGTTTCAGACAGATTTAAGTAAAAGTAGACACTCTAGAAAACAAAATAACAGAGATCCAAATCTAAGAAGATTCCTGAAACCCCTCTGATTCAGAGAAAGGGTTTACCCTAGATCAGCCGGTGGTGATGTGGAGATTGACAGCGAGGATCAAGATGGTGTAAGCAGCGAAGAAGATGAGTGTGTGGACGGCGATTGCTTTCCCGTTGGTTTTCATGCCGCCGAAATCTAAAGTGCGGTGATGTCCGGGTAAAGAGAAGAGGAGACCTGGAGAGAGCAATACGAACAGTATAACTCCGACGAGAACCGGGGCCCAATCCGCCATTTCCGGATGAAAGTAGAGAAAAAAACGCAAAGGTGACTCTGCCTTTTTCGATAAAGCGGTGGTGAGGTGCGAGAGAGAAAAGAGTCAAAAAGACAAGACTAGAAGTAAAGTGCAAGTATCAAAGGAGAAACACAAAACAAAGTAGGAAGAGAGAGAGAGAGAGCAGAGGTTTAGAAAGAGAAAGCAGATCCAGTTTTGGGTCCAGCGTACGGACGGCGCGTGAGCGTCCGTGCCGTCGCCGGAGCCCTTCTTTTCCGGTTGTCTCGTTTCTTCTTCACTCCTTCTTCGCCGTTCCGTCACTGACCGCCTTGTCCGAGCTCTGGTTTCGCAATCACCATACTTGGTGGCTAGAAGTTTGGAGCAACGACGCTGTCCAAGTGGAGGTATCTGAGGGAGAGGGAGCAGTCTGTAGACTCAGTTGTTGTGTCCCGGGAGATGGAGGCTAATTTTGATCTGTCGTCGCCGGTCTTTGCGGGAGGTGGAGGTTTGTTTCAGATCCACCGTCGCCGTTTCAGTTCCCGGGAAGGGGAGTTTCCTCAACTTCCGCCTTCGCCGGTTTTGGTCACGGAGCGTGGAGGCTTTTATAGCTCCGCGCTTCCGTTAAAGAACCCGGGATTTTTGGGTAAGGTTACTAGTCCGATCTGTGCTTTAGTTTTGGTGTGGTTATCGGAAAGATGGGTGTTTGAGTTATTGTGTTTGGTTGTCCGGTAGACGATGAGGATCTCCGGTGACGGAGACGATGTGCGAGGGAAGTATGTTTGGGTTCTTGGTTCGCTTGTCCTGGATGTGAAGTGGTTCAAAGTCGGAGAGATCTCGATGTCTCGATGGAATCTTTCTGGCGTGAAGACAACGCGGTGAAGAACGGTTTGGTATCGTCGGAGGCTTGTTTGTTTCAGAGCTCCGATGAAAGGGATGGCGAGCTGGTCAAGTTCCGGCGAGTTAGAGACGGAGGTGATCGAGTTGAGGCGGATTGCGACGCGTGTCGCAGGATCAGAGCGGAGAGCTCCACGTGTTTAGTCTCCTCGACACGCCAGACGCTCTGTCAGTTTGGTCTTTGGGTTTGGGTCGCGGACCTGTTTAAAATCTTTCGGTGGACTGTTGTATTTTGGGCTTTAAGCCATAGATCTTTGTATTGGGCTTCGGCTGAATGTTGGGCTTGGCCCGTATTTTTATTATAAAATCATTGAGGGAAAAAAAAAGAAGTAAAGTGCAAGTGCTGATTATTTTTCTTTTCTTTTTAGTTTTTTTCTTTTTTTTTTTCAAATTTGCGAAAATTCATACAATAGTCTCGAATATGTGCGATAAAAACGTAGATCTCATTTTCATTGTGCTCTGGAGGGAGAAGGTTTTTTTTACTTACAGAAATTTTCAAAATTTCGTAAAAGATTATGTTTCCTATTTTTTTTAACTTGAAAATTAAAAGGTAATGGTGTAAAGAAAGGTGAAGAAATATAAGATTTGTAAGAAGAAAACAGAAGATGTAGACGGGATGAGGTACCTCTACTGGTTAGAGTTTTGGGGGCTAATTGTTATGTTTTCGGGTTCGACGCTAGCCGGAGATGAACTGTCCATCCATGTCATTAAATGCGGTACTGGGTGTTGGGTTTTGTCCCCAGTCCAGGTAAAATTTTTTCGGGTGAAGTGAACCGCTGTCTGACCAGACAAGGGAAAATGACTCACGTAAGTGAAGAACCCCGGATTATCAAAAAAAAAAACAAAAGATGTAAAACGAAACAGCTTACTGTAAAATTAATAAGGCTGACCCATAACGAGGGTCAGCTTACTATATATGTGGGTGGTTGGTCAGTGCGTTTGCTCAAGAGTCTATTTATTTATTTTTTTATTTTTTTAATTTTCTTTCTTTTGTTAAAATATATTATGTATTAGATTTAAATTTAAATAATTTTATAAAATATAATCATATATAATATCTAAGTTGGAGCAAAATAATTTTGTTAATTTCTTTCAGAAATATTTTTTTTTGTATAAAGGCTCATGATAATGTTGAGCCCGTAAATTATAATCTGAATTTATAAAAAAAATATGGTGAGATTCTTAGAGCATGATTAATAGGAGAGGCCCGTTTGGAGTTTTTAGATGACATTTTTCGACTAAAATACATCTTTTACATTTTTTATTTAAAAGACGGTTTCTTAGTTTTTTTTTAATTAAAAACTAGGAGAATTTATCTTATATTACTAAGAATTTCATCCTAATAGACTCTATGGATCATCATGGTCTTATAGAGATTAGTAAGAATGCGACCTGGTGTAATGTGCAGGATGCTGTAGGGACATCTCCAAGTGTAAACGCGTACTCCATGCACTAAGAAAAGAAGATTTATTTTGTTCGACATAATGAAAAGTTATACTGATTTGGTATTTGCTTTTTTTGAGAACGTTATACTGATTTGGAATTTGCCTAACATGAGTTATAGATTAATTTAATATACGCACAAAAGATTAAGATGGGAGTAGATATAATAATTTTACACGTTTTGTGTTATGTCGATATTAGGAATTGTTTTAAAATGAAAAAAGCCAATCAAATTAATTATTACTAATTTTCAGAGAATATATATGTCAAATCCAAAAAGAAGGAACATATTACTAGCAACTGGTAGACACATTACATTTCATCTAGTTTTTCTGTCTCGCAAATAAGTTTCACAAAACAAGATTACATGACATGTCACATATGTATAACGAAACTCCTCCAAATATAATTTCAGAAACTGGCGTGTACATTTAGTTTCAAAAAAAAAAAAAAAAAAAAACTGGCGTGTACATTTATTGATCACCGCAAGAGAGGGTCCCGGTTCATGTGAATATATCATAAAACTTGAATGTGAGAGAATGATAATATCGTTTCTCTGCGATTTAAATATCATGCATGTGAGTTTGTCTTGTCTTTTTTTTTTTTCCGTTACTAAGTTATACAACTCGTGAAAATCAACAAGTTTAAGGCACTTATCTCATTGTATTACTTGGCTCTTTCTGTAGACAAACGTTTTAAGATAACTCCACTAAAGCAAAATTCCACAAACTCTCTCTCTTCCTTTAAATGAAAAAGAAATAGAGACTTTATTGGATGCTCATTCTCTTCTCGTTGAAACTACCCATTCTCTCAATTATTCCACAACCAAGTTTTCACTTTCTAAAGCCTCTCTCTTCTTACTTCTCTTGCTTTTGTTCTTGCTCTGGTCGTTGTAAGAAGATATGCATGACTGGGCAGCACCGTTGATTGCTTCTGCTCTATTTGCGTTTCTATCGCCAGGGCTCATACTGCAGTTTCCTGGGAAAGAATCTCCGGTGGGCTTCATGAACATGAAGACAACGGTAGCTTCTATTTTCGTCCACACCGTTCTTTACGGTCTCTTTCTCATCCTCTTCCTAGTCGTTCTCAACGTCCATGTTTATGCTTAGCTTAAGCTCAAAATATTACACTTTGTGCTAGCCTCTGTTTGTGCTAGATGGGTTTAGTAGTGGAGCTTTGTTTTATGACTTGTCTTACTTCTTTCTTTGTTCCTTCTTTTTAATTACTGATCTAAAGAGAAAAGTTATTACCAATTTTGCTTTAGTATTATTCATTATATGTGGCCATATCTGTGTATTTGTGAGAAAATTCCGAGTGAATTGAGCTTAAGCTGTGGAAACATGGCTTAACTCTTAAGGATAACACAAATGATCCATATGCTAGAATAAAAATGGATAAGATAAATAAAGTTGATCGAACAACTTGAAGTAAAAGGCTACACTTGCTATACAAAAATTATTTTTTTGGGTTTGAATAAGTTTTGCTTTCAATTCAAAAATAAAATGATATCTTAATTTTACAACTCCTATCAAATAAACAAAATTTATATGATATTAAGTGCAATGAATTCATAGTAAGGGCATTAAGTAAAATATGCCAAACCTTTGGGCTTAAAAAACCAGTCAGTTTGGTCTAAGAAGGCCTTCTTGATGTATGTAGAAGCTGTATTGTTACAGTTCCATGTTGGGAAATCAATTACACCCTCGTTGAATCCATAGCAAGTGACATTACTAAAAATGATACACTCCTTTTCAAAATGTTACATGTTTTAGCCTTTTTACATAGATTAATAAAATATATTAAATTTAAGTTAAATGCATAATTTTGTAATTATTTATTTTTTATGATTCTAAACCAATAAAAATTCAGTAAATACAATTAATATTCTTGAAGTTTACAATTAATTATTATTAGGATAAAAAGGATATCTATTTTATTTATATAAAGTTGAGTTACCTCCCTCCTGGTGATGTCACCTCGGATTCCAGCCTGGAAACTCGTGCGTCCAGAGCGTGACACATGTCGGGGATTAATGAAACGCAGCTTGCTGGGCGTGCGTGTTCTGTCCGGATTTCATTTGGGCTTCGCATCGCTTATATCTTCACGGCCCATCTAGCACACCGGTCGAACGAGACCCTAATCAGATGAGGTTCGCTCATTCGTCGTCTCCTCTCCTCTTCGGTCGGCGACGAGACGATACAGCTTCCGTAACGGTGAGCGTTGAGCTTTAATCGTCTTAAATCGTCTTAAATCGTCTTAACCTTCTTCGTGGCAGTGAGAATTCTCACCTATAAAAAGGTACAGCTTCATCCCCTTAGCATCATCCCTAATCCAAGAGAAAGATTATTTTCAGTACAATGGCTACCTCATCCCTCTTTATTTCTGATTTGGTCGTTGTTCTTCCATGGTGGAGGTGCGGCTGATTAGATTCTGTGAAGCCAGAAACTTTAAAGGTGGTGGCGAGTCGATGTGTGTGACTGTGATATGCTTCTCTTTAACGCTAAGGTTGTTCCTTTCTTTAAACTCATTATCATCTTAATTTAAAACAGATTCAGGCATAAAAAATCTAAAGAAAATTATAAATTTTCAGTCAAAATATTTATTTCACTCTTTCGTAGATAGTTTCAGTTCCCTTTGTTGATTTCAGAAACTGGGTTTATTTACAGTTCTTATAAATATTACCGGCAGACTGAAACTGATTTTAATATGGCATTGAATCCTTCACGTGTTTTGAATGACATGGACAGCGATGATGAGCAGTTCCTTGCAAGAATTCCTGGGTATTTCGATGCTGAGAATAGTGCTTCTTATGAGATCACTGAGGACATGTTTGAGAAGGCTTCGTATGTAAAACAACTTGATCACTTTACCTTAGTCGAAATTCAAGAAATGATGGTCGGAGTTAGATCCTTGGAACCAATTTGGAGAACCAAGAGGCAGAGCAAGAGAATGCCACTAATCAGGCATCTTCAGGTATGACCTCTGATGCCTTTCCATCTTTTTTATTATATTTGATTTGTATTTTCCACATGTTTGTCTTAAGTCTGTCACTACCAGACTTTTTTGCCATTGTTAGTTTCATTTTATATTTCATTATGTTTTCTACGTAGTATGAAATAATGATGTGTTTCGGTTTTAGCAGGAGGGCAATGATGATGATTGAGATGCCTGGAACGTATCAGGGCCTACTAAGGCTGATGTTGGTGGTAATGATCGTGAGGAATCACCAACTATAGGAACAGCAGCACCGTCATCTTCCAAGGTTGTCAAGAAGGCCTGAATTGTATAGGTGAAGATCATGAAGCACTTGGACGCAATATTTGCTATTTGAATAATGCCAAGGCACCATTTTTGTTTCCTTCTGCAGTTTGCTATGTTTTTCCAGACAGTCTTCAAAAGTTCTGATTCAGTTTGAACTAATATAAAGATATTTATCACATGTTCCTTGCTCTCCAAATTTCAGTTTATATTCTCTGCATATCTTTAATATAAAAAAAAGATCACCCAAATAAAAATTACGTTCCAAACTACCACGATATATTGACCATATCTGGAAGCAGTATTTGCTATTTGAATAGTGCTTATGATCAGTGAAGTTTTTTGGTTTTATTTAAAACTCTTCTCATGTTTGCAATTTTTTCCACAAGACAATTCTCAGCACATATTTCCCATATCTAGAGATTAAAAATAGATCACCCAAATACCAAATATATTTCAAACAAAGACGTGTACAAAGAATATATTGAGAATATTGCTATCATCTCTTTACAAGATGTGTTATGTATAAACTATGCATTTCCAAACACTGGACCTCTCAAGAATTAACATATCTATCATCCCTGAATCAGCAGACGTACATCAATTTACGATTTGATCATGGGGTCTTTCTCTCTATATAGACAGATTCATCAATGCCTGACAGTGCTAAGATGAAACTGAAAGGGAGTATCTAAATGTCCATACATTAGTACTTTCAACAATTAGTCCAGCTTTGGTAATGGTGGAAGCAGAATGGCAACAGTAATCTAATACTCTAAATACATATATTGTCCAAACCCATTCCTGACATTCCCAACATCAAATATTACTGTGACATTTTATCGTGATTAGTTTTTTTTTTTTGAAACTTTTTAAGGGGTGCACCACGATTAGTTTGTTTTTGGTATTAACTAAATCAATATGTTTAAAAGAATATGTAAAAGAGAAACTAAAGTATATTCAAAAACAAAAGTATAAATTGTAGAAATAATTCATAATTTATAAGTTTGATTTCAGCTACGATGTTAAATCAATTAATGTATTTTATTTACTGAATATATATAATAAAGTAGAATAAACATTGAGAAAATGTAAAATAATGATATTTGCATCAGAATTTATTTCTATTAAACAAGCTTATTATTTTGAGAACAAAACAAACTTATTATTCTGTTTTAGATTAAACTAAATATAATATTACTTTCAATTTTAGAGTAAACAAAATATTTTACAAAAAAAATTTCACTTGTCCGCCCGTAGGGCGGGTTTTCCCTAGTCTATCTATATAAAAAGATGTTGCTTCTCTCCCATGAAGCCACGTCATCGCCAGTCTGGAAAGTCATTTTCTGTGGTGCCGCCACGCGTCCAAACGCACCAATTCTTGCCGTTTCATTTAATAGATTACATTAAACACAAATCGTGTTGGGCTTCGTCTGGTTATTGCGTAATGGGCTCTGCATTTGGTCACCGTGTCTGGCCCGGGAACGTGGGAATCGTTCTCTAACCCCAACTGATCGAACAACGCTCTGAAAACTGTCTCTTCCTTTCTACGGCGGCCACGACCTCTGCGCTACCTTTCACTTGCTGAAACGGCCGAGATGTAACTTCGTCTTTAATCCAGACAATTCAATCACCCACTATGATGTATTCAATGCGTCGTTTGTTGCTTATTGGCGGTGTCTCATCTGTATAAATATGTGAGTCCTTCTCATCACGAACTCATCCTCTGTTTCAATCTCTTGCGATAAACTGAATCATGTTGTAATGGCTAATTCTAGGGTTTTTTTCTTCGACTTGAAGTCCGGCAGTTGCTCCTCCGCGGTCGAGGCAAGGCTGCTGCGGTTCTGGAAGGCGAGAAACGTCAAACGTGGTGGCATGCTCCTGGTGGACGTCAATGTAAGTTCTTTCTTCTATTTCTTTTTAGATCTGAGTTTGATCAATTTCCGGCGAGTTTATTTTGTTTACAGATGAAGAGTTAACACTTTTCTGTTCTCAGTCGACATTGGTGCAAGCCACCATCAATGCTCACCGGCTTTCGAAATTCCGGAAGAGGCTTGCCGCCGGAACGATGTATTCCATATACGGCTTTGATGATACACATCATTTAAGTTTGTTTCTTCAGTTTTTGTTTAGATTTGTGTTCGATCATTTTCTCATTGTTTACTCACTGAGTCATGTGGCTGCAACACTGAATGCAAAAGTCAAAGAAAATGGTGAAGCATCTCCAAAGCCGCCTCATCCGGACCTAAAGTATTTGGATCAGATACTCACTGTTCCGAAAAGAGAGCTGTTTGTGGAGGTTGATAATGACGAAGAATGGCTATATGGTCGGTTGGCTGTCAAGTTAAGAAAGGCAAGAACGTGGTATGTGAGTTTTGAGTTTCTTTGTTATCTTGCATTGATTGTTATTGTTTATGAAAAGATCAATGCAAAATTTAAAAACTTTCTTCTCTTTCTGCAGGAATCTGTTTAAATGCATTGTTGTTTGATGTACTTTGTGTTCAGAGATTCCAAGAGACGCGTGTTTGATGTGTGTGTCAATCTCTTAATCTTCGAACGTGGCTGATTATATTCTGTACGCAAGGTCAAAACGGAAGTCACTTTGGACCAAGGCCTGTGCCACCACCAATTTCAAAGAAATATGACTGGGAATATGACTGGGAAATTGAACCTGCTGAGCTGGATTTCCGTAATGGTGCCATGATCGGAAAGGTTTGTATATTCTTCTGAAGGCAAGTTTTGATCTTAATTATTGATAGTTATTTTTATAGTATCATCCTGTTTAGTTCAATGCAACATAGTTTGTGTATTGGGTTTCATTTTGGCTAATTTGGAAGTTGGTCACATTTTCTCAGATAATTGATTGGTGATGTAACCTCTCTTTTGATAGTCTCTCCTAGGATTTCTGTGTTTCATAAGTTCCATACGTGCATTGCTGCAGTCAGCGTCTACCAATCCCAGATTTAGTTGTGGAAATAAGCTACTCAATACTTAAAATGCAAGCCTCTTTGCCACCCATGGAGATGACAATGTGTATGTTTGTGATTACAGGATGACAATGGTGGCTCTGGTAATGATATGCCAGGAATAAACACACTCCCAACCAAGATCAGTGTCGGTGTTGATAAAAATGTGAAGGAACCATTTGCTGAAACAACCACTGGTGGTCCGTCCGACAAAAACTCTGTTTTTAACGTCTTCCACAGCAGCAAAGAAGCAACTTATATCAACAATTTATAGGATTTCCATAGCTTTGCAGTGAATAGTCACTTTCATTATGTTTGCCATATATAAAATAATTGTCTATTATAATGATTTAACTATTCACTTTTTCATTATTTATAATTTTTAAAATAATACAATTTATAATAATAAAAGTACCAAGGAATTCATACAATAGTTTGAGACCAATAAACATTTTAAAATTGTATAACCATATATATATAATCCAATAAACATTTTAAAATTGTATAACCATATACAAAAAATAGTTTTAAATGATTACATAAATTTATGATCTAAGAAGAATAACAAAAATATTTTTAGATATATTTCATAGAATTTAAAATCACAACAGAAAGAGAAATAATAATTAAAATAGTACCATGTCTCAAAATATTTAACAGTAAATAAAAACAAAATAATAAAAATACTAAAGAACAACTTGAATACGAAATACCTTCTCACGGACTTAAAAGATTTGACAATATAGCTTTTTTACCATTGATTGTATTATTTTACTTACGCCAAAACATTTTAGACATCATGTTTACATTGACGTTTGAGTTTTATGAAGAAATGATATATTGTATGTTCTTCATATAGAGAAATTGCTAACCGCTAACAGTTAATAATTGATAAAAACTAAATAAATAATCAAAACATAAAAATTCCTTAAAAATATAAAAGAAAATAAAATATAAACAAATAACCATCTACAATATAGATAAATACGTAATAGAATCAAAGATGGACAAAAGCTGGTGTTAAATTTCCTGCTCTAGGTGCATAATAAACTCTAAAGAACTGTTTTTCTTTCTGTCAACTCTCCAAAAAAATTATCTCATCTTACTTGCGTGTCCTGCAACGACACAAGCGTTCTTAGAGTGCTCTGGTATGTTATCATATGTTTTTTTCGTTTCAAAAAATCCTTACATACAATTAACATTTCTTACATCCCGTCCGTAGGGCGGGCCGGTCCTAGTTGAAAATATAAAAAATGTATATTTTGAAACAATTTTTTTTCATAGAATATGTATCTTTGTGAAAAATAACGAGTACTAACTATTTGGGTTTAACCCAGCCCCCATTAGCGGCTTTGGGAACTGTAGATTAAAAATTTATCAGCTCATTTTGTACAGTTTTGTTTTGGAATCTTAATTCACCAAAGACCAACCTCTCATCTTTTTTTATCTTATCAATAGCTCAGCATTGTCTAAAACTAAAACCTGGCTCTGTTTGGTGTTAGCTAATGAACAATAACCAATTAGATTACACTCGTAGTGACTCTCGGGTTGGATTAAATCCGAAGGCGTGAACTCAATTTGACAAAAGCGAGGTTTTGAGTTGGACACATACAACAACTCTTGGACCATTGAAACAAAGCCTCTATTAGATAAGATAACTATCAATGTATTAGTTGAGATATTCAGTTGTATATTCTCCTATATTCCTGTGAAGATCCTCTGAGATCTCTGAACCATATTGTACTATATATTGTCAATTCAATACACGTACATTTCAAGGGAAACTCACTTGCTTTCATGGTATCAGAGCGATCAAGATCCTCAACCATTTAATCGCTTCTCTCTGCGAATTCAATCTCTCTCTTTCTTTCTTCTTCATTTCTTTTCTACCTTCTCGTTTCTTCCCTCTTTAATGGCGGCTAATCCACCACCACAACAAGAACGCGCATATGGTGTTACCAATATCAAACACCACATTCCGTTTCCTTTGGACATCGATGAAAGCAACTATGATGCTTGGCGCGAATTGTTTCTTACTCTCTGTCAAAGCTTTGACGTCTCAGGTCATCTTGATGGAACGCTTCTTCCAACTGGTGACAACGATGACGCTTGGAAGAAACGAGATGGACTGGTCAAGCTTTGGATCTATGGTACTCTCTCCAAAAACTTGTTCAAGGCTACGTTCAAGACAGGCGGTACGTCCAGAGAGATTTGGCTCAGATTGGAGAATTTTTTCCGGGACAACAAGGAGGCAAGAGCGATCCAACTTGATAACAAGCTCCGAACCAAAGAGATTGGCGATCTTAAGGTTCATGAGTATTGTCATGAGTTAAAGTCTATTGCGGATTTACTTGCAAATGTGGATGCACCCATCTCTGAGAGAACGCTGGTTACCTATCTGCTTAATGGTCTAAATGACAAATATGATAACATTATAAATGTCATCATGCACCGCCAGCCATTCCCTACATTTGAAGAGGCTCGCTCCATGCTGCTCCTAGAGGAAGATCGTCTTGGCAAAGGCAAGAAACCCACTCCGTCGAACGAGAACTCATCTTCTTCTGCAAAAGTTCTCATTGCTACAGACTCTGCTGCTGATCCCAAGCCACAGAAACAACCTCCACGCTTCAACCAAAACAGAGGAAGAGGCAGAGGAGGCTATCGTGGCAGGGGACGCAATCAGTTCAATCAGCCGAGGCCACAATTCAATCAATGGAACGCACCTTACTGGACTGGAGGCTTTCAAATGTGGCCAAATCAACAATTCAATCCTTGGACACAGATGCCTACCGTTCCTGCTCAGCAACAGGGACTTCTTGGTCCGCGACCTCCACGCAACCAGCAGAATCAACAGCCTAACAACCAGACACCAACTACAGATTTCGCAGCAGCATTCAACACCATGACACTCTTTGATCCATCAGACAACCAGTGGTATATGGATTCGGGTGCTACTGCTCATCTAGCAAACTCGGCAGGTAATCTTAAGTCCGTTTTTAAAAATAGCATCGGAAAAACTGTAACTGTTGCAAATGGAGGTAAGATTCCAATAAGTCTCTCTGGATCAATGGTCTTTCCCACCAAAACTCGTCCTCTTTCTCTCAATACTGTCTTGGTTACCCCTTCTATTATCAAAAACTTAGTCTCTGTTCGTCGTTTCACTAAAGATAATTCTGTTTCTGTTGAGTTTGATCCTTTCGGTTTTTCTGTGAAGGATCTTCATACGAAGAAAACGATTATCCGCAATGATAGCACAGGAGACTTGTATCCATTCCAGTCCTCCACTAAAAATGCTTCTTCTCATTTGGCTTTATCTACAATAACTTCAACAGATTGGCACAACCGGCTGGCTCATCCCAGCGACCAAACGTTGAACTTTCTTTTGTCTTCAAATGCTTTATCTTGTAATAAAAGAGACACGTCTCATCTTTGTTCCTCTTGTCAGTTTGGAAAACAAATAAAGCTTCCTTTTCATCTTTCAAAGACAACAGTTGAGAACCCTTTTGATATTATCCACTCAGACATATGGACATCGCCGGTATCGAGTATAAGTGGTATCAAATATTACCTTCTCTTTCTTGACCACTATTCTCATTTTCTTTGGGTATACCCTTTGCGTTACAAAAGTGAAACATTTTCAAAGTTCTTGCATTTCTCAAACTACGTGAAAACTCAGTTTGGCAGGAACATCAAATCGCTTCAAAGTGACAATGGAGGTGAGTACAACAACACTCAGTTTCAAAGGCACTTCGCAGAAGAGGGTATGACCTTCCGTTTTTCTTGTCCTTACACTTCCCAACAAAACGGAAAATCGGAGAGGATGATAAGTACCATCAACAACGCCATGCGTAGCCTCCTCTTTCAGGCTCGTCTACCTTCTTCTTTCTGGGTAGAGGCCTTACACACGGCTGTCCATATAATAAATCTCCTCCCATCCAAAGCGATTCAGAACAAGGTTCCCTTCTCTGTTCTTTTCAAAAAGCCAGTTTCTTATTCTCATTTGAAAACATTTGGATGTTTGTGTTATCCTAACCTTAATCACTCTCATCTCAAAAAGCTTTCCCCTAGATCATCCAAATGTCTCTTTCTTGGTTATCCTACCAACTACAGAGGGTACAGATGCATGGATCTCACAACAAAGAAAATCATTATCTCGAGACATGTAAACTTTGATGAATCGCAGTTCCCGTACAAAGACTCTTCTCCGGCTAAAGAGTCTGACTACGAGTTCCTCTCACAAGAAACAGACACTTCTCCTCTGTTTCGCAGCATCTTAGAAGCTCCCACTACAGTTGTCCACCCGACTCCAGTAGCTCCCCCTTCTGCAGATGCGCCAACTCACACTGCACCCGCGGTAATTGAGGCTCCAAGGCACACCATGACAACTCGATCCAAGCATGGTATTTCTAAGCCTAAACAAATCTTTTCCCTTCTAGCAAACTCTGTTTCTCCTCTTCCAAAAAGCTATATTGAGGCCTTAAAAGATCCTAATTGGAATCCTTCTATGCAAGTTGAGTACGATGCTATTGTTAAAAGTGAGACTTTTGATCTTGTTCCGCGTCCTCCTAATACTAATATAGTGCGTTGTATGTGGCTTCAAAAGCACAAGTATGATGCAGAGGGCAATTTTCAGTGTCACAAATCTCGCTTGGTCGCAAATGGGAAGTCTCAAACGCAAGGTGTTGACTTCGACGAGACTTACAGCCCAGTGGTGAAACCGGCAACAATACGCACCGTCCTACACACGGCTCTCGCCAAAGACTGGTCCATCCATCAGCTAGATGTACAGAATGCCTTCCTACACGGCAAGCTGGAAGAAGATGTCTACATGTTCCAGCCACCAGGGTTTGTAGACGCCTCAAAACCGAACCATGTGTGCAAACTTAAACGTTCCATCTACGGTCTGAAACAAGCCCCAAGGGCGTGGAATGCAAGATTTGTCAAATTCATTACTAACAATGGATTTATTCAATCTACTATGGATACAAGTTTGTTTGTTTACAGGAAAGCTGGACTAATGGCATATCTCATTCTATACGTCGATGATATCATTGTCACAGCGTCAACAACAAGCTTGAGAGATACTATTATACAAGTCTTACGTTCGGAATTCCCTATGAAAGACCTAGGTCGTGTCAGCTCATTCCTAGGAGTATCAGCAAAGTTCAATGACAAAGGACTCTTTCTTTCTCAGACTCGATATGCTGAAGAGATCATCGAGCGTGCAGGCATGAAGGATTGCAAACCGTGTGCAACTCCAGTGGACATGAAATCGAAGCTTGCGGCAGAAGAAGGCAAGCCAGTTAACAATCCCACCGAGTATCGAAGTCTTGCAGGAGCACTCCAGTACTTAACCTTCACCAGGCCCGACATCTCTTATGCAGTTCAACAAATATGCCTGTTTATGCATGATCCTCGAGAAGGTCACTTGCTTGCACTGAAGAGAATTGTACGCTACTTACAAGGCACCAAGAAGATGGGTCTGCAACTCCTAAAGCAACAATCTATGAAGTTAACAGCATATACTGACGCTGATTGGGCAGGATGTCCTACTACGAGATGTTCGACCTCAGGTTTCTGTCTCTACATTGGTGATAACCTTGTCTCCTGGTCCGCTAAACGTCAGCCCACAGTATCAAGATCGAGTGCAGAGGCTGAATACAAGGGTGTGGCTAATGTTGTTGCTGAAGCTTGCTGGTTACGCAATCTTCTTCTTGAGATGGGGATACCTATACAACAAGCGACTGTGGTCTATTGTGATAATGTCAGCGCCGTGTACCTCTCTTCAAATCCTGTTCAGCACCAAAGAACCAAGCATATAGAAATTGATATTCATTTCGTCAGAGAGAAAGTAAGAATGGGACAAGTGCGGGTCTTACACATTCCTTCTTCTCTCCAATATGCTGATATCTTCACAAAAGGTCTACCGTCATCTCTCTTCTTCAACTTCCGATCCAGTTTAGGCGTCCGGGATCCAACGCTACAACTGCGGGAGGGTATTAGATAAGATAACTATCAATGTATTAGTTGAGATATTCAGTTGTATATTCTCCTATATTCCTGTGAAGATCCTCTGAGATCTCTGAACCATATTGTACTATATATTGTCAATTCAATACACGTACATTTCAAGGGAAACTCACTTGCTTTCAGCCTCTTTGTAAATTAGCAAAGGGAAAATGATCATAAACAAAGACTAAACATAACGAGAGGACAAAGACAGATTCACATATGATTTTCAGCAATCGGGATTGGTTTCCTCATCATCAATCGCAGCAGATGCAAGCACAAGCTGAGGGGTAGGAAGTGTGTAAGTGTAGTTCTCGCGTCTGGCCTTCTTCTTCTCCCTTTGCACTCTAAAAGCTTCCCTCTTTCTTGCTCTGTAACTGTTGGGATTCTCTGGCACAACTTCTCTAGGGTACACACTAATCTGCAAACAAACAAAAAATCCCATTTTTGAAACCCGACAAGATTAAGAAAGCCTTATCATCATTGATCATAAATGACTTCACCTTCTTCCTGTCAGGACCAAACTTCTCGAACTTGACAAGTCCATCGATTAAAGAGAAGATGGTATGATCTTTACCAATCCCAACGTTCTTTCCAGCATGGAACTGCATTACAAAACATCATTGCTCTTCAAACACAAGCACAATCTATAAGATAAGATATTCGAACAACATTCCAATTATTCAATCTACTTAAAAATAAGATAGTTGATTCCTTCACACAAGCCAAAACCCATGAATAATCTGCAGTAAGATCTTATAAAGTCGTAAACTTTAGTGTTCTTAGAGTTACCTTAGTGCCACGTTGACGAACGATGATGGCCCCTGGTTTAGCGACTTGGTCACCGTAAATCTTGACGCCGAGTCTTTGTCCCGGAGAATCACGACCGTTCTTAGTACTCCCAGCTCCTTTCTTGTGCGCGGATTCAATCGTCAATGGAATCGGAGCTTGGAGTTTTTCCAAAGGGAGAGTCACAGTGAAGGAGGTTTTAGGGTTTAGAATCAAATCGCCTCTGAGGAAGGACGAGGTTGAAGAGAGGGATAAGCCTTTGAATGCTCCGATTAGATTCAAACTCATCGATGTTGCAATCGCCATTGCTAAGAGAAGCTAGGGTTTTTTTTTGTGAGGATGAAGAAGATAACTGACTAAACCTCTTTGCCTCGGCTCCTTATCGTTTCGTCTCACTCGATTAGTGACCGCTAAAATTCCACGTCATCGAATCATGCGGGTCCCATGATGCTAAAACTGTAGATGATAAGGTGAGTACACGTCAGCATGTAAAAAACGAAAAAAAAAAATAAAGAGAATGTTGACAGTGGGATTTGAACCCACGCCCTTTCGGACCAGAACCTTAATCTGGCGCCTTAGACCAACTCGGCCATATCAACTTGTTGATCCATAAATACAGATCACTGTTTTAATCATATTCAGTTCAATTATTGGAAGAGTTTGGAACGTAGACATAGAGCCTAGAGGAGAAGCGAAAAAGATTAGAAAAATGGATAGAAACTACTCATTAACTTTTAACGAAACCAAAACTTATTGGCTCCTATCAGCCATTAGGTGATTAAGAGCATCATTAGTTGACAATTTCTCAGAAAGGATTTCATAAGATTACCATAAATAGGCCGGAAATTAAAAGCCCAGAAACTAAGCCCACATCTTTCCCGCCCTTTACAAGATGGACTTCTATAGACTGTTACTTCCCTGCAACGGCTTTTCTCTGCAACAAGATAGAGAGAAAGAGAGAGCGAGAGCTCAAAGAACGGAATCAATGGCGTCGAAGATTCTCACTTCCTTCCTCCTCCTAATTCTCTATCTCGTTTCACTTTCCGATGCTTCTCTGACATCCATCTCCGCCGCCGTCGAAGTCCTCTGCGATTCCGGCTACTTCTCCATGGGACTCACTCTACAGCTCGCCAACAAAGACCTACGCCTAGACGATTGGCAAGAACTCACCATCTTCGCTCCTTCCGATCGAGCCTTCTCCCAATCCGGACAGCCTTCCCTCCTCTCCGTCAAGTACCACCTCTCTCCGACGCGCCTCCCCGGAGAAACCTTAACCAACCTCCCTCATGGCGCGAAAATCCCTACCATCAGATCTAACTCCTCTCTAACCGTCACGAACTCTTCCCGATCCGGTGGAGGATTGATTCTTTCCATAAACGGCGTCGCAGTCCAAGATTCGCCTCTCTTCGACGACGGATACGTCGTTATCTACAGCTCCGACGAGTTTTTCACGCCGCCGATCGTTACTCCACCATCACCACCTCCTGCCGCATCGATCGATTCGATTTCGGTTCCGATCCCTAGCTCAGCCCCGGTTAAATCTAAACCGGTTAACTGCTTCAACATCTTCGAGTCGGCGTCGAGTTTGTTACTCTCCAGAGGCTTCGTGATCATGGCCACGTTTCTCGCGCTACAGCTCGAGATCTCTCCAGGGAACGACACTACGAAGCTCACAGTCTTCGCTCCGATCGACGAGGCGGTATCCGTCGC
Organism: Raphanus sativus; assembly: GCF_000801105.2. Taxonomy (NCBI): domain Eukaryota; kingdom Viridiplantae; phylum Streptophyta; class Magnoliopsida; order Brassicales; family Brassicaceae; genus Raphanus; species Raphanus sativus. The sequence continues at coordinate 31,111,162 of NC_079514.1, read as the reverse complement.
CAAGTTCTCGGATTACGCTACTATCTTCAGAGGGCATGTGATCAAGCGGCTTCTCTCGTGGAAAGATCTCGAGAAACTCGCGTGGGAAGGATCGATCTTGCAGACTGCTCTCAGAGGGTATGAGATGGAGCTTTCTTGGTCTGGTGATTTTCTTCTTCTCAATGGAGTCCCGCTCGTCTTTCCGGATCTGTACGCCGACGAGTGGGTTGTTGTTCATGGAGTTAACCAAATGATTGCACCGCGAGCAGGACAGGGTAAAGTGGGAGAGTCAATCTCAGAGCTGAACGGTGGAGGAGAAGGAGAAGAGGAGGATGATGTTCATGGTGAGTTCTCTACTGAGTTAGGTGACTCTGGTCTTCACTGATTTGTCTAATGCATTTTTTCACATGATCTTGAAACTGTTCTTAGACTTGTTGTTATACAGTGAGATACTCTATCTAGTTTCAAAGTGAATAACTAAATAAAAAGTTTCTGATCTTAAGAGACTCTTTTGGGTGTGAATGTTACAATTTCATGACACAATTTTGTATTTGATCAGAGAGAATTTTGCCAAAAAAAAAAACTAAAGAATTCATATACTCTCTAAGAATCATTTTAGGGATTTTTGTCCATCTAGAATAAATATTAATGTTAACCCCATACTAACCCTCTAATTATACAAGCAAGTATTACATGCCTGCTAAATGGCATGTATCTAAAACCTAAAAGGCGACAACACAAAACACATATAGAGAGAGATACCAAGTTGTCAACTTTCGTGATATAATTTTGTATTTGATCACAGGGACAAGTCTCTAGGTAATAATCTTCTTCCTTTTGCTTTTTCCCTTCACGGCTTGTGTAACTTGAACCCAAACAATCTTGGAACATAGCTTTCCGACAACATCTTTTTAGGCCTCTTATTTGGGTAATACATGAGAAACAGATGTGGAAACGCGGTCCCAAAGTAAGCTCCATCTATATCTGTTTTGGTATGGTTAAGGAAGACTAAAAACCGAAAGATTAGGAAAAAAAAATCGAATGCGAAACAACAAAAGGATACTACTTCCTTGGAATTTTGATGGCGGGTGATAAACGTCCTCACATTTGGGACAATACATCTTGACGGTACTTGCTCCAGGGACATCGGATAGACCAATAGGCAAACAAGATTGGCCACTACAAGAATCTCTGGGGCATCTTCCAAACTCGGACCTATTGTATTTGTTTAACATAGAAAGGAATCCTTTGTCTGTCAATATGTAACGGGCATGAATCAATCCGTATAACATCTCGGCTGCTGACTCAATCAGTTCGTTCTGTTCATCTGTGATCATCTGACCTGTTTGGTGACATACCAAGACGTATTAGAATACACAAAAAAAGAAAGAAGAAAAAAATAGAAAAGACAAATACTAGACAGTTACCATGAGGAGAAGAATCATCATCGAGAATCAAATCGAGAGCGTGGTCGTAGTAAGGAACTTGATGTCGGAGTCCACACAAGTTGAAGTTGTCTAGGATGTAATAATCATCGACTTCACACAAGAATTCGTTACCAGGTAGTTTACAGAACCAGGTAGTCCATGCCAAGTCTTCTTCGTCGGAACCCTTGACCTCTGAGTCTTCTGATGAATCTACAGCTAAGAAATGCCCACAAAAACTAAAGCTGGATGCGTCTAAAGATGGAGTGTGTTTGTTTACACAGCATAATTGCTAGATATAAAGTTCCAAATATTAGTGTTATGGGCCCTAAATACCAATTTTCGGATCGAATCAAACAAATATGCAACTACAAAATAGCGAAAATCGAATCTCACCTTGGAAAATGTGAGTCCGGGAGAGGGTAGAAGAACGAGAATCATGCAACACGGAGTTTGATTCGCCCGTTTCTTTGCCCTCGGACCGATTAACATCGTAAGCTTCGCTAATCTCTTCCCGTTCGGCTTTCGGTCCAACCGTCCCTCTTCCCGCATACATGATCTAATTAATCTACTAACCCTCTCCCAAATTCCGAAGAATCTCAGATACCAAAAAAAAAAAATAAGTCCAGTACAGTAATCGGAGATACAGTGGGATGAGTTTTTAGGGTTTTAAAACGGACCGTATCAGAGAGCTCAAGCCTGAAGTTATTATCAAGCCCATTAAAGCACCAGACTTTCGATAAGCTCTTTTTTTTTCTTGAACAACATTTTATTGATACTTAAACTGTATAAGACCAATACAATGAAGGAATGAGCCATAATGGAGGACTCGAAAATACATATGATCTACTTGAAAATTCCTAGCATGTTTAGAAAGAGCATCTGCAGCAGAATTCCTTTCTCGGTTGACTGATTCAAGGGAACAATCTGGTAATAAAGATATCCAATGCTTTATATCATACAGAATGTTACCCAACTCAGCATTCTGGAAAACCCTGGTATTGATAATTGTCGATAACTGCAAACTATAATAAAAACTAATAAAAACTAAAAAATAAGAAACAGATTTTATATTACTTTAGTCTTTATTCTTTAATAATAAAAAATAAATTAAATTAAATTAAATTAAATTAATGATGTAAGGGCTTCCCCTAAATAGTATGACAAACAAAATGGCATTCGTTAAATAGTAAACAAAATTAAACTGCTTTTAATGAATAATATATTTAATATAAATAAATAGTTTGTAATATGTATCTAAAATAACATAAATAACTAGATGATAAATCGCTTGCATGCACAGAATGAGTTTTTTATACTAATGTTTGTTCATTAAATAGTTTTAACATTTTGTAACACTACAGCTTTTATCGATTTTTTGTAAAGTGACAAATACAAATGTTGGTCTCTTTAATATATCATCGTTATAGAAAAGCTAACGTATTTCAGTTCATTTTGATTATTTTAAAGACTTCGTATGCACAATTTTTTTTTTTGTAGTTGGCACAAATCACCAAAATTAGATAGGCAATATCTATTATAAAATGACGAAAGAGGATTAGGTTTTCTGCTCTCGATATGTTTAGTATCAACTCTCCATAAGTAATTTTATTTTCTATCTCTACAACATTGTGCTCCGTTCTCGTTTTGTTTTACTTTTTAACTTATTCTGTCAATTTGGTGAATAACATAAGTGTCAATTTAAAAAGATGGACATCCGTAAAATTAGTTCTACTCTAGATACATATTTAAGAATCAAAATTTTAAAGAAAATTACCAGCAAACTGTACTCGCAGATTAGTGTTCAAATATAATATATCACTATTATAGAATATAAGTGTATACACACAATATAAATATACATGTCTTGTATACCAGCTTGATCTAGAAACCATCTAATTCTAGAACAACAAAACAACTTATTTATTTTATTAACCTCCACTTTTTAGGTTCAGTTACTTAACAGTATACCAATAAAATATACATATACATAATATTTTACCATTCTAGTATATATAAACTATTGTTCAAACTAAGAACTATTTGATTTATTAGATAACAAATTCAAATCATAATAAATTGTTTAAATCTTTTATTCTTATAATTATAAGCTAGATAGTGTATTATGAGAAATCAATGTTAGGTTATTAATCAGATCTCACATTCTTCGAACAAACTCAAAAGTAGGTAATTAGAAATATTATTATGATATTTCTTCAAAATATGTTTAGGAATAAAAATCAAAACTAAATTATTTAATTTGAATGAAATATATATATATATATATAATGCTCCCAAAATTAAAAATCACTTCGACTTGAAGATGTATTTCTTTGTTTGTTCAGATCAAATAACATATTAGAAACTACCTATTTAAAAATAATTTGTATACATAAAAGTATATACATTAGAGTAAAAACATAAATCAAAACCAATACTTTTGTTTATTTACATTTATGTTTTGGTAAATAAATCAAACAATAATTTTATTTATTTTATATGGTATATAATTAAACTTTAGTGACATTGACATATATATATATATAGTATATTTTAATATGAATATTTATCATTGATACTTTCTACTCATATAATTTATTAACATATGTATATTTGATATAAAAAAAAATTAGACCGTTAATCACAAAAAAATAATGTAAGATTTTTCCATACAAATTTCAAAATTAAAATATTAAATCTCGAAAAAATTTAATGCAAATTTTGAAATTAACATGTTTAAATATTTTATATAGTATATAATTTAATATATATAATATGAATACATATTAATGAGATTTCATATTCATACGACTTATGATCATTTATACCTTGGTTTAACAAAAAAAAACCATTGATCACAAAAAATCTATATGGACTTTTTCCATTTTTAGTAATTTATAGCTATTTTAAAGATTCAAACTATAACATATAATAAAAATCTATTTTTATTATATGATTAATGTGATTGTTTAATTTATTTTAATAATATAAAATTAAATAAAAAAGAGAAGATACAAAAATTGTTATCAAATATGGATGATTCATAATAATTAATGGAATAATTGCCAAAAATAACTCAAAACTTTGAATACAAAAAGTGTACCCTAAATTCAATCAAATGAAAAAGTAATTTTACCGTTATAACCCTATGTGTGATAAGATTTGTAAGTTTTCTCATTTAGTAGATCTTTAAAATAATTTAAATTTCTTATAAAAAATATTCTGATATGGAAAAATTAAAATCTTGTAATAATAAATATTTTTAACTGATGTAAAATTAGTTTTACCAAAATTGAATTATTTTCAACATATATGAGTGAATGTGGATAAAATCATGATAGTTCTTGGTTTCGGGTTTGGTAACATATGTTATAATATTGTTAGTATTTTAGCGTTAGATTTTGAAATCTTATTTTTTAATTTGACATATATATGTTTAGTGACTATATAATAACTTGATTTAAATACATCTTAAGTATCTTTTAAGTTTAATAAAATGTTTTTCTTAATTATTTGAATATAGGGTACATTTTAGTAGAATTTAAGATTCCCACCTAAAATTTAGAAGAATTTAGATTTCCCGCCTAAATCGAAATCTTCCAGAAATCTGTCAGGTTCTTCTCATGTATTAAATATTAAAAGTAATTAATAAATAAATTAAAAATATTTTGAAATGGAAAAAATTGAAATCATGTATTCATAAACATTTCCAAATGATGAAAATTTAGTTATATTAAATTGAATTATTTTTAACAGGGTGAATGTAAATTGAGTCATGATAGTCTTTGGTTTAGGGTTTTGTAACATATGTAATAAATAGTATTGGTAATATTTTTAGGGTTACATTTTAAAGTCTTTTTTTTTTAATTTAACTTATATATATTTACTAACTATTTAATAACTTGATTTAAACACTTTTAATTTTTTTTTAATTTTAAAAACATGTCTTTTTACTATTTAATTAGTTATTTAATTTTATTGTCAGCAAAATTTCTTCGGAAATTTTATCATAGAAGACTTCTCGAGAATTCTTCTCTTAAATCTCATATTCTCCTTTAAAATTTCTTTTTGTCGTCCAGGACGGACTTTGTAACTTTATTTATATTAGTAACCTGTCTTTTTTTTGTCAAGAAGTAGCCTGTCTCAAAATGTGAATAGTTAGTTTGTGATGGTGGAGGAGAAAAATATTTTGGTTGTCATTCTTTCACCTTCTGGTCTATAAGAATCGGGACCAAACCAATTATTTTGTTTTTGTTGGTGTAATTTTGATTACCCAAATACGACTTTTTTTTTACCCAAATACGACTTACAGAAACAGTTGGTGGTAATCTTTGTAAAACTCATTTATCCTAGAAGAAGTTTTGTGGAGTGTTAGACTTCGTTTAGAAATTTATCTTTTGCATTTATATTTATAAAAATATATTAGTAGACCAAATTTATAAGAACTTTTATTTTTTTTTATTTTTTGGCTAACGAATTTCTTATTAAAAATCATTGTATTCTAATTACTGAAAATTTTATTAAGAAAGGTAAGTATGATGAATAAAAAGTTAACTGAAGTACTGAAGTATAGGTACGATTAAAATACTTTTTATCTTGCCAATTTAGGTTGTTAACTAATATTATTAGTGTCAGCCCAAAAAAAAACTAATATTATTAGTAGACCTTATTTTATTTGTTTACTCTTCCCTTCTTATTGGGCCTGTGTTGTATAATTTGGAGCAATTTTCCCCTGGTTTAGATTATTGGGCCGACATGATCAGTGGACAAACACAAAACCAGCATAAGTGAATCCAAGTCGATTCCGTAAGGAAAATATTAATCCAAGTCGATTCCACAAAACACACAAAATCTAGGGTTTTCTGTTTACTCTTCTTCTTGTTCTCTCTCAAATCGATCTCGGCGAAATGGAATCGGAACCCAAAGATGAGATGTCGGGGCAAGCGTATTTGGATGAGATGCGAGAGAATTATATACGCTTCATGGAGGAGAACAGTCGGAATAAGGTCATCAACAGAATCGATGGAGGCGCGAAGAAGAGGGAGGAGGAGGCGGAGATGAATATGCTTCGAAGGCGGAGAGAGAGGTTAATGAGGCATTTGAGGCGTAGGAGGAGGCAGACAGCCAAGAAGAAGAAGAAGAAGAAGAAGAAGCAATCCAAATCAGAGGAGTCATTTACCAGTACTGACTCAGACGAGGAGATGAACATCTCCCTGGAGGAAGTGAAACGACTCATGGAGAATTTGAATTCAACTTTGAAGTCTAAAGAGGTGTTCATCAACAACACTAACAGTGTGAAGATAGAGGATTCCAAGGTGGAGGAGGAGATGAATATCGCCACCGACGACGACGAGAACATGTTCCCAAGGACTAGAGGGAGACTCGTGAGGTATTTAAGGCGGCAGAGGTCCAAACCACAAGGCTCCTCCTCCTTCCAAATCGACTTCCATCATCTCCAGCTGCCATCCGACAACGAGTAGAGATGACTTCGACTTGTGTAGACTTTTTGCCACTAGGGTACTAAAAATTGGAAACAAACTTTTACATATGTTTTTTTTTGTTTTGTCCATTTATTCAGCTGATATGATATCACTTATTTCTCGATTTATTCAAACTCGAGCCTCTTTGAAAAGAACATGAAAATATTATCAGCAAAAAAAAAAAGAATCTAACTATTATTTTAACTAGACTTTTCATTTCTAATTGATTCCCATTTGCAGTCAAAACCGTGCCATTGCGGTTAATAATAACAATCGCGTTTTAAAAACCATGTTTACACAGGATCTGACTGGATAAATTATTTTTTTAAGGAATCAATTTGAAAATTGAGAATGACTTCTGGAAAAGACACCAAAAAAACAAGGAGAGTGAGAAAGGAACTGGATTCAGGTTGTGTTTTACTTGGAGTCAGTTTGTAATGCCATTGTTCAAAAACTTTTTGTAAGACTTTTGTAACAAAGATAGAAAAGAGGTAATTAATTTGATAGTCTGCTTCTCTGTCATTTGGAATGTTATCATTACTGAAACCCAACTCATGGCTGACCAAAAAATCTTGTAATCGAACAATTATGAGATCGATTACCAGAAACTAACATATTACTAAAGGAAACAAAATTTCGCATATGAAAGCACCTTACACATGTTTGCATTCATGGAGTTACCTTCTAACACTTAAGTCCATCCACTACCCACGAAATCTCTTTGCTATCACAGTAAGAAAACGAAGAATCCTAAAAACAAAGCCCCAAACCGATTTTGGCTTATTTGGGTCGGGTTTGACTTTTTCTTTATTTGGGGTCGGAAATGTATTGTTGAATTTTTAATCGGGTAAACGCAAGTATTTGATGCGAATGCGATCAGTTTTGATTAACTCTATTACACATGGTCAACTGCGAAATGTGAATTAATTAGAAATGATAAGTTTGGATGGTTTCATTTTGTTTGGATGATTTCTTGAAAATAACAAAAGTCCTGGGGGTTTAGATTGGGTAGATATAGTTGAGGGGAAGAGATATCAATTTGTCCATTGGACTCAGTGGTTTCTCTCTCGTTTTAGAGATGACGCATATTGTGTACTTATTTGAGTGACGAATTGTTCTAAGTTAAAATGTCGTATCAACTACCATTTTTAACGTGGGTAATATTATATTTTACCAATTACTTTAGGAAATACGCGCGGCATCGTTTTAGAGATGTCGCATTTTTTAACTTTGCCTTAGTCTAGTGTATCAACTCAAAATTATAATCTTCCCTTTGAGCAAACCAAGTGTGTTAACTTTTAACTGAATGGCCTAGCGGTAGAAAAACTGTTTTTTACCACCGCTCACAATTTGTTCAATTATTTACTTCTTACTTCCTTCTTGTTGTTTTTTTTTGTAATATTTACTTGGATCTACAAAAGGTAATATTACCATTATCACGTGTCCACATCATACTTATTTATTACTGAAAAGTTAAGAGCAAAAATGCACAATAAATATAAAAACAGAGATATCTATAAATATAAAAATGCATAACTAAAAAGGTTTGATTTTTAGTTAATATTTCCTAAAAGCACACTTATATTTAGTTAAACATAGATTAGGACCACGATTACATGAGACAATAGAACAATAAAACATAAGATAGACGAAAACAGGAAAAGCAAACGCATACGCGTACTTGGAAGCATAAAACTAATAATACTTAATCATAGGATGACGAAGAAAAGAAAACAACCAAACACACATACTGATATTTCAAACTATGATTACGAAATTCTCACAATTACTCTTCTCCACTGCTGCTGTTGTGTCCGGCGGTCGATGCTGCCTCGTTCTTGTGGCGATAATTGGCATCCTCCTCTTCTCCGCTGCATCCACTCGTCGATGTAGCACCCGTCTCCTCCATCATTGCATTACGTACCTCATTCTCGTAGGTAACACCGGCATTCTCCCCTTCTAGCAATTTCAAGAACATTTTGAAGCCATCCATGATAATTTCGTCCGGAAGATAAACTTCCGGGACCCGTTGTTTCATGAATGCCACCGTCTCATGAGTTGTGAGGAAGTTTTCCAGGGCTTCCAAATAAGCATCGTACAGGTTTTGAGACATCCTTACACCTCCGACCCGAGGTGTAGTCTTAGCAGCGTCGATGAGTGTAAGAACAGAGGTTTTGGTTTCCCCACTCACACGATCACGTCGGGGTGGAAGAACAGGAGGATTTTGTTTCTTGCTTCCGGCTTTCGCTTTCCCTTTTCCTTTGTGGTCACTCATGATTGAAAAATAACTTTTATTTTTGTTTGGCTAGGAATATGTTAAACTTCAGCGGACGTCCATGCATATATATATTGTTTCAAAAGTTGAAGAAAGAGTTCAACGAGAAGAAATACATCATGTGTAAAATCAGTTGCAAAAAAAAAATCATGTGAGAAAAATAAATATTTTAAAAGAAAAATACATTACATGCCACATGGAAGAGAATCTTACTCAAATAAATATTTATATCTAAATTATATATATGAAGTTTTTGGTACAAGAAATAAAGTAAAAAGTTATCGCAAGCCTAAGTTTTTACAAAAAGTTGTCACTGTCTAATTTCCTCACCAAGTAAGCATAGGTTTTGAATTAGCGCTTCCTATTTCATGCAAGAATTTCACGCCCATCACTCTTACTCAGCTATGATGTAAGTATTCCATGTGATATTTATTTGTTCTTGCAGGTTGATACATTTATATTTTGTTTTTCTGTTTTTATTTTTGGGAGTTGTGAATTAATTGAGCCTTGCATGCCAAATGGACGAGAATCTTTTGTTTTCAACTTACATATCATATATGCACCAACGTACGTATATCATACAGCCGGTTGTGTGACCTGTGTCATTTCTCTTAGCCACACTGTTCTACACAAGTTCTTTGTATTAATATTATAGTGGTAGTCTTCTTCGATATCTTTCCCTACTAGTAAATATGGTTCTTCGAATTCATATTTGTTTGTAGGTATACATGACTATGATACACACTACAAGAAAACAGATCTTTAACGACTACAGAATTAGTTGTAACTTGGTCGTAAAAAAGGTATTATGGTCGTTATCTGCTGGTCGTAATCACTAATTGGTTGGGCATTAGTTGTAACATTACGATTAAATATATTAGTCGTAAAGGAGTCGTACCTTTACGATTAAATCTATTGGTCGTAAAAGAGATGTAATAAATGTAATCGTACACGGGTCGTAAAACTTTAGTCGTAAAGTAGATGTAATAAATGTAGTCGTACCTGGGTCGTAAATGGTTAGTCGTAAAGTAGATGTTAAGTATTATTTGTAAAGTAGTCGTAAATTCTTAATTGTACAATAGAGGTAAACTAGTCGTAATATAACGACTAACTTACATCGAATCTATAATTTTAATAATTCGATTTTAAATATTAAAATTAATTTTAATAATTCAATTTTACCAAAAAAAGATTTCTTAAAAAAATAAAATATTTTACGAATTTGATTTAAATTCATAAAAACATAATAATATAACATTCACAAATTCAAAGTTTTCAAAATACAAAATAATTAAAACTGAAAACTAAGCATTAAGGTCATAAAAGAGCTCAGAACTCCTCTCCTCGGCACGCCGAGTCAAATCTTCCTGCTCTTCCGGAGTCGGGTCGGGGACGAAGGTCGGACGCAGGTTCTTCCACGATGCTGTAACCGACGGGTCGACGTTTGAAGTTGTCTCTAGAAGCATATCGAACATGTTCGCCATCGACTTAAATTTGTCGTTGTGGTCGGCTAACTTCTGGTTCGCAGTTTCCAACTCCCTCCGAACCGAGGAGTCTTCTTCCCTTTGAGCAGCGTGTTCAGCTCTCGCCATGGGAACATCATTCACACTCCCGATCCCAATTATACGTCCCCTTCTCTTCGGAGCAACCTATATATAATTTATAAATAGATATTATTAGTACATATGTAAAAAAAATATATGCATGTATATAAATTAAAAAGGTCGAATATTTTACCTGCTCAAAAATTCGGTCTTGTTCGATGGCAGAAAGCTAGACCGGTGGACCATCCGGGTTTTGTTGCGTGAGCTGAGTCTAGACCTCCTGAATCCGAGCTTCTACATCGTTGTAGATCTGCTCTGCTCGTGGATGTACGAATTGGCCATCGGCATGGGAGTGGGTCTCCTTGTAGAGTCGGCTGAGAGTCGGCGGTGCTCTTTGGCAGCCTATATTTAAAAACAACAATCAAATGAATTAAACTATCGCATTAATTCCAAATTACTATAATATATATATATATATATAATATATAATGAAAATAAAAAAAAATCTAAAACTTACAATTTGCAATGCCCTTTTGGCATGTGGAGTCTGTCCGGAAGTATGAGGTATTGGCAGGTTACCTTGAGCATCACGGGTTAGCCGGGCAGCCGAGCAAGTAAGAGACCTTTGGACTGACTTAGACAAAACCCAATAAGCCTTCAAGCCAGTCCAAACGTCATTGCTGAGGTACATTTGTTTTGCTTCATCCCCGAAAAACTTCCACTTGTCCTTCCAGTCGCCAACAATGTTTTTGAGACGGAGCATTGCCTTTTGGTTGAACGCTTTCTTCACCGTCTCATTGATCCAGTGGACCAATGCCATTTTTGCTACAAAAAATAATGAAAAATATTAATTAGCCAAATTATTTAAATTTTAAACATAATAAATAAATTTAATTTAAAACTAACCGCGAAGCACTTGAACCAAGTAATGCGAACGTGGTTTGGTGTAAGAGTCCATTAGGATGGGCATGCCGAAAGTTTCCTCTGATGATCTCCCCAACGCTCTGGCCCACATCATTGTCCGATTTAAACCTACAAAATTTTAAAGATATATATATATAATTAAATATTAAATGTAAATTTTAAAATAATTTAATTAATTTAAAATTAATTACCAAGTCGTGCCGGGTCGTAGATATGGATCGAGGACGGGTAAACCTTCTCGTCCTGGCATTCCGAGAATGTCTTCCACAGAATATTTTGCATAAGGTGCATTCGGTGGCACCATCAAATCTGGATGAAGACCAGGAACTGCAGGAGCCTCCTGATAGACCCAAAATCGGGAAGGATCACTTTAGCCGGATGTTGGATATGAACCGAGAAGGCGAAGGCACTTCCGGAACTGGAATGGAATGAATGGATCGTCAAGAGGTGCGGAATGACTCTTGATATACCCTCGGTCTAAGGCTAACCACCAAAGAACGGATGTAGTGCGTTGGCTAACCACCAAAGAACACACAAAGATGATTGGCTGACCACCAAATCAACAAGCCGGTTCAAACCGATGAACTAGCTAAAGAACTCTATCTCTCACTCAGAGAAGAAACAAAAATAAACTCCAAAATGATCTAATTTTATTCATGAATGAGACTACATATTTATAGTGTTGTAGTCAAAGAAAGAAATAAAGAAAGTGCGGAAAAAGATACATAGGAAATACAACATTTGACTAAAATTATTAAAGGGAGTCAAATGTGCAGAAAATGATGTAGTCTTGGTCAAGGTTGGTGATTTTGATGAAGACTGGTCAAAAGTGCGGACTCTGATGTTGACCAGTCAAGATTCGTCCAAGTGTCTAGATGCATTCGAACAAGATGGATGCACGGGATAAAGATAAGGACACGTGCGGGACTGTCCGGATGAGAATGCATATCCGTCTTCGGTTTCCTCACGACCCAAGCTAAGTCTGGCTCGACCGTGGGTCTTAGAATGTGCGGCTCGGTCGGTGTGATCAGCACGAGCTGGTGGAGAAACCTTGGTTTGGTCGAGCTGGTTGACAAGATCGCCACTTCGGGCCGTGTCCTTGAAACAAAAAGGACGGTGCTCGATTTTGGTTCTATCATACTCTCCCTCTTCAAAAAGATTTGTCCTCAAATCTGAAACATTAAAAGGAAAAGGACTATAAGCAAAAGAATTATAATCAGCACAATGCTCACCTTGAGTTTGGTCCAGTTTTTGAATGGAAGAAGATCCTTCTTGATGACCACGGTTTTGCTCTCCATCTGATCCTTCCTTCGGTTCATGTTCATAGTCATCGAAGATTGGAAAATGATCTTCTTTTTCTGGCTCGGTTTCAACTTTCTCCAAAGTCACCAACGGTTTCTGCTTTTGACACTTGTTAGCATAATGACCGATCATATGGCATTTGAAGCACCTGGTAGAATGAGCTTTGCTTGTGGGTTTTCACAGCTTTGCTTTTATCAGAAGAAATCTCATTAGTTTTCAAATCAGAATTTGAAAGATAAGAAGACTTACATTGCTGTTTTGGTGCTGGAGAAGTGTTGGTATTTTCCTTCCTTTTGAGTTGTCGGACATCATGAATTACCTTATGCAACATCTTCTCCAAACTGGCATAAGTATGAATCTCATTCTGATCAAACACATCACGGCTGCTTCTCTTGGTTTTGGTGAAGGGACGATCACCACTTCTGACCCACTTCTCATCATCGGACCTGTTTTGTCTCTTCCTTTGTTTCTGCACAAAATCAAACCTATTAGCAACAAACTGTTTCTTATTTCTAAAAATTAATTGCTCTTTTTCCGAAACGGTTTTAAAAGGAAAGAAGATATCATCTTGTAGTGGTTTTGATTTCTTGAGAAGTCCAAACATCCTGAAACACTTAACAAACGTTAGCACATAAAAATCCTCACACTCTCAAAGTGTTTAGCTCACGATTTTTAGGTGATCACTCAGAGTTCTTTTACTGGTTCAAAGGATGATAGGCAGTCAAAATTCAGCAATCAAAAACCCAAAACAAACTTTGTGGAAAAAGAAAAGAAATGAAGATGAAGAGATTTTTTTTGTTTTGTGTGGATCCGCCTTAACTGTCCTAAGGCTGGATTTCTCTTCAGCCAGCAGGATTACTCTTCCACCACTCCAAGTGATTCAAGCCAATCTTTTACTCTTTTTTTTTCTTTTTTTTTTCTTTTTTTTTGATTTTTTTTTTAAATGGCGATCACAAGGGAGTAAAGGAACAGCCCAGATCCAAAAAGAAATAAGAAATGATGAAGAGATGAGAAGGTGAAAAGAAGATAGAAAACAAACCAGCCAAAGTGGCTATGATACCAAATGATAGACCCAAAATCGGGAAGGATCACTTTAGCCGGATGTTGGATATGAACCGAGAAGGCGAAGGCACTTCCGGAACTGGAATGGAATGAATGGATCGTCAAGAGGTGCGGAATAACTCTTGATATACCCTCGATCTAAGGCTAACCACCAAAGAACGGATGTAGTGCGTTGGCTAACCACCAAAGAACACACAAAGATGATTGGCTGACCACCAAATCAACAAGCCGGTTCAAACCGATGAACTAGCTAAAGAACTCTATCTCTCATTCAGAGAAGAAACAAAAATAAACTCCAAAATGATCTGATTTTATTCATGAATGAGACTACATATTTATAGTGTTTGTAGTCAAAGAAAGAAATAAAGAAAGTGCGGAAAAAGATACATAGGAAATACAACATTTGACTAAAATTATTAAAGGGAGTCAAATGTGCAGAAAATGATGTAGTCTTGGTCAAGGTTGGTGATTTTGATGAAGACTGGTCAAAAGTGCGGACTCTGATGTTGACCAGTCAAGATTCGTCCAAGTGTCTAGATGCATTCGAACAAGATGGATGCACGGGATAAAGATAAGGACACGTGCGGGACTGTCCGGATGAGAATGCATGTCCGTCTTCGGTTTCCTCACGACCCAAGCTAAGTCTGGCTCGACCGTGGGTCTTAGAATGTGCGGCTCGGTCGGTGTGATCAGCACGAGCTGGTGGAGAAACCTTGGTTTGGTCGAGCTGGTTGACAAGATCGCCACTTCGGGCCGTGTCCTTGAAACAAAAAGGACGGTGCTCGATTTTGGTTCTATCACCTCCTCTGGAGGCTGGTATGGAACCTGCTCTGGAGCCGGCTGTGCCGGCTGTGGAGGTTGTTGTGGATGTTGTGGATGATGCTGTGGAAACTGATGATCATGAGGCTGCTGATCATGAGGTGCTGATCATGAGGTGCTGATGATCACGACCCTCCACATAAGTAAAGTATGTAGTCGGATCGTAAGGCTGCGGATAGTATGCATGTGGATCGTATGGCTGCGGAGGCACATACGGAACGCTAAGAATTTGGGTCTCGGGGACAGTTTTGGGGGTGCGGGAGGTAGAAGCTGATGGATCCGTCTGGCCGAGAAAGGTACTCTCGTAAGAAGTCCCCCTGCCACGGTTTCTAAATCTCTTTCTACCGCCAGCCATATAAGATCGTCAATCTGAAAGAAAAAAAAATAAAACAATTCAAATAATTAATTAAAAAAAATTATAAAAACATTTTAATATCATCCTAACTAATTCCAAACCTAATCTAATAACCTAACTAAATTCCAAACCTAATCTAATCACCTAACTAATTAACCACCTATAACTAAAACAAAAAAAAAATTACCTAGAGAGGGAGAAGCTCTGAGGTTGTAAGAGAGAGGGGAGTGAGAATGGAGTGAGCAACGAAATGGCTTCGCGGTGAGAAGTTTATATAGAGATTTCGCTGTGGTCGTACCTGTACGACTAAAGAGGGACTAAAAGTCGTACATTGGTCGTACATGTACGACTAATTAAGGACTAAATATAAATTAGTCGTACTTGAGTCGTACTGTTACGACCAACTAAATACGAATTAGTCGTACATTGGTTGTTAATCTACAACCCCTTTACGACGAATGTATTGTACGACCACATTGGGACCAATGTTTAATAAAAAAAATTGGAAGAGGTTTATCAAAAATTATGATAAACCTCTATTACCAATTTTACATAAATTATGAAAAAAAAGAGAAGAAAGATAATGGAATCACAAGTAGATATGACGAAACATAAGGACGTTTCCGTTTCTACTTATGTTTCCATATCTTTCTTCTCTTTTTTTTTTAAAGATTTGTATATATGGATTAATTTTCATGTAAGCAAATTTTTAAAGTCAACAAAAAAAAGGAAGAGAAAAGAGATGGAATCACAAGAGAAAATAGAATCAACATAACGAATAGATAACCGAATTCTATTTCCACTTTTGATCCCAAATCTCTCTTCACTTCCTTTTTTTTTAAAGATTTGTAAATTTTGTTTATGATATGAGATGGTAAGAAGTGAGTATATATAGGGCACATTTGACAAGTTAGTCGTACATTGGTCGTAATTGTACGACCAATGAGGGGCTAATGGTCATCTTAGTCGTACCTGAGTCGTAATAGTACGACTCCTTTAGGACTATTAGTCGTACATGAGTCGTAATTTTTTCCTTGGTCGTACATGAGTCGTACCTACGACTAATTAGCTTCGTTATACCCTAAACCCGAAACCCCAAACCCTCAAACATCATATTGTATATGTTTCGGTCGTAACGTGGTCGTACCTAAGCCCTAAAACCTAAACCCTAAACCCTAAAACCTAAACCCTAAACTCAAAATCCCAAACCCCAAACATCATAGATAAACATCATAAGTTTAATACTCTTTCATACTCCAAAAATCATATATATATAATTATCATAACATTACAATATAAAGTTAAACACAAACGTTCTAACATAATGGAAAAAAAAAACGTTCTAACATAATGGAACTTGACACTCGTCATCAGAAACATCATCCGCTTCATCATTTTCTTCAAATTCATCTTCATTTGCTTCATTCGTTGCACCGTCTGGAAGTTCTTCATATCCCGGATTATGCGGATTAATAAGTAAGATATCATCTTCTACTTGGTCGGGTACTTCAACTTCATTTACTGCATCTTCTTGTAATGGCGGTGGGTCATCATTCACAACTCTGCCCCGAGGTGTAACTTTTATAGCGGCTAACCAAGATATTCCAGATTGTCTGATCTTCGGGTATGAAACAAAACAAACCTGATCTGCTTGAGAAGCCAATATGTAGGGTTCAAATTTGTTGTACCTCCGTGAAGCATTTATATCAACAACACCAAACTTGCTATATCGAACACCTCTATTGACTGTGAGGTCAAACAAATCACATTTGAAGAGCACGCATTTCAACTTCACTACACCGGGGAACTCCACTTCGATGATCTCTTTTAAGATTCCATAGAAATCTGTTTCACCTTTCACACATACTCCATAGTTCATTGTTGCTCGTCGACTTCCATATTCGTACGTGTGAAAAGTGTATCCTCTTGTGAAATACATAGATGCAATGGTGACCTTACCGACCGGACCTTGTATCAATTCGTGAAACCATTGAGGATAAAATTGATCATCATAATCAACCTGGAACATCAATATTTATTTGTATAAAGACTTTACCAAATATATAATTTTCATGTTAATTAATTAGATACATGACGTACCTGCGTTTTTAACCATTTCACAAAGTGTTGGTCTTTCCTTTTGTTGAGATCAGTAGTTGATATTCCTGGTATAGCTTCTTCGACTTGGGCAACAAAATCGCTGTTTTAAAAGAAAATTATCATTAAGTGTTATATATGTGTGGTAAAATTTAACAGAAATAATAATTTCAATTACCTTTCAAATGATTCAATCTCCTCGCAGTTAAGAAGTATATATGTGTGGGCACTATGTGCATCTTCAGAACTTGACCACCAAACTTCTTTTAGTTTTCCACCAAGCCGTCCAATCTGACTAAATATGTCTGGAACATCTTCAACAATATATGTCGGCATAACACCACCATCATCATATCTGCTCGTATTCCTTTTTTGGTCCGGACTTGTGACGCAAAGTAGTAGGCCGTAAAGTGAGATGTTTCCTCATTCAAACTCCCAGCAACTATTGAACCTTCCACCCTTGCCAGATTTTTTGCTTTGCCTTTCAAATATTTCATAGCTCGTTCGTAAGGATACATCCATCCATTATGAACAGGTCCACGTAGCATTGCCTCATACGGAAGGTGGATAACCAGATGTTCCATGACGTCAAAAAAGGACGGAGGAAAAATTTTCTCCAAATTACACATCAAGATCCAGATATTCGCATCAAGTTGTGTGATGACGTCTACAGTTAAGGTGCGTGCACTAAGATCTCTGAAAAAAACTCCGATGCCTACACATAATTTACAATAATAAGTTTTTTTCCAACAAGAAGAAATAATAACTTTAATTATTTGTTACCTGCAAGTGCTTCGTGAACCTCTTTTGGAAGCAACTCCGCAAGTGCAAATGGCAGAAGTCGTTGCATAAAAACATGACAGTCATGACTCTTCATTCCTGAAAACTTTTGTCCCTGATGATCAACACATCTTGATAGATTTGAAACATATCCATCAGAAAACTTCACATCTGACGCTACCCACTTGAACAACGCAGCTTTTGCTTGTGCTGACAATCTGAAAATGGGAACTGGAATTCTCCCATCGTTCATAATATGCAGTTCAATCCGAGAACATAATGCAGGTAAATTTAACCTTGAGTTCTTGTTATCTTTTGTCCTCCCAGGGACGTTCAACAACGTATTCATGATGTTGTCAAAGAAGTTCTTCTCTATATGCATCACGTCCAGATTGTGGCGCAGCAGCAGATCTTTCCAATATGGAAGTTCCCAAAATATACTCTTCTTGTGCCAATTATGCTGAGTCCCGTAACCATTAGGCATATTCGGAGGATTATGCCAATTACCGCCTTTGGCGACTGTGCTTTGTCCACCATAGTAATCAATATCCTTCTTGATTTCCTCTCTAGATAAATATGGTGGAGCGGTGTCCCTTACTATCCTTTTTGACCGAAAGTGTTTCTTGTTCCTTCGGTACGGATGGTTAATGGGAAGAAATCTCCGATGACAATCAAACCAGGACATCTTCCTACCATGCTTCAACTGAAATGCGTCCGTGCTTCCCATACAATATGGACAAGATAGCCTCCCATGCGTCGTCCAGCCCGACAACATCCCATATGCAGGAAAATCACTAATAGTCCACAGTAGAACTGCTCGCATTGTAAAGTTTGTTCTCGTTGAACAATCATATGTCTGCACGCCTGTTGACCACAATTCCTTTAATTCTTCAATCAAAGGTTGTAGAAAAACATCAAGGGATCTTTTGGGATGTTTGGGTCCAGGTATCAATATACTCATGAAAAGCAATTCTTTTTCCATACACATCTCTGGTGGAAGGTTGTATGGCGTCAAGAAAACTGGCCAGAGAGAGTATTGTCTTCCAGACATTCCAAATGGACTAAAGCCATTTGTGCAGAGCCCAAGATAAACGTTGCGGGGGTTGCTTGCAAAATCAGGATAGACATTATTCAAATGTTTCCACGCTTTGGCATCAGAGGGATGATTGATCTTTCCTTCCTTCTGATCATGTTCTGCATGCCATCTCATCGACGCTGCCGTCTTTTCAGATTGATATAATCTCTTGAGTCTATCCTTGATTGGTAAGTACCACATCCGCTGGTACGGCACCCTATTTCGT